>NC_034014.1:18613669-18780678 GCF_000346465.2 Prunus persica
CTCAAGGCGGGAAATAAGCATCTTTTCGACTTGCCAAGTCAACAGCAGAGAGCTGAGCTCGTAATCTTTCTCAGTAAGGGAACTCTTCAGCTCAGATATCATCGCCCGCAAATCAGACGTCTTCTTCTCATAACGAGTCTGCTCGGCAGAAAGCTTGCTAGCCAGCTCAGCATTCTTCTTCTCCAACTCACTAAGCTGAACAGAAGAGGGGGCAGCAGACGACGAGTTCCGGATGGTCTCCGCAGCAAAAACCACTCCTTTTTGAAGCAGATGAAATGTCGCTTCTCTTTGTTTTTTCAAGGAAAGACTTGAAAAAGTACCGAGATCACCAGCCTGACGGACTTGATCAACCAGCTCAGCACAAGCGGATGGACTTGATAGAAAGTGCGTCTTGAGCAGATCAGACACGCCCGCATCCCCTGTAGGGCTAGGCTTGTCCACCTTTGGATCAGCCGCTGATGTCGCAGAAGAACTTTTTCCCCGAGCAGATGACTCTCTTGCTTTCTTAGCCTCTGCCAACCTTACTTCCAAAGGAACTGACGACGATGAATCGACTCCACGCTTGACTGCTTGTGACTCAACAGTTGGATCATGATGGTTGGATGGATGAGCAGACCTCGCACATCGACCTCCACTCTTCGGCTGGTGCAAACGACCCGAACTTCGGAGAGGAAAATCAGCATCTCTTGGCTTCTCAACAGGTGACCTGGACCGTGCACGAACTACGTCGCGGAGCTGATCACGATCTCCAAACTCATCAGCAAGAGGCTTAAGGGGAACATCCCTAATGTTGCGCATACCACCAATCTTCTTGCTATCTGCACCAACAAGATGTTTGACTCTGGCAGATGACGCGGGAATAGCTCCTACTTGTGTTTTCTCAGCAGAAGGGAACCTTGGCTTCTTCCTCAACGGAGACACATTCCTCGCCCGCAAAGAAGTAGCTGGAGTTCTCGAAGACTTGACATCGGCCTTCCTTTTTGGTGGGGGTTCAGCAAGGCACTCATCCTATTCAGCAGATAGATCATCAGGGTCCGGACCATTCTGCTTCCATCTCTCGACATCCTCGGCAGGGGGCAGACCACCATCTTCCTCCCGATACTCGCTCAACAGCCAGCGCCACTCACGAAACTTTTGGGGAATGTTCAAAGCACGGCGGACCTTAGCCATGTCAGGCCCAAGCTCCAATTGCTTGTTGATGTCACTCACTACAAGCAGAAGACAGAAGTTAGTCAGCCACACTTGAAGAAACTCAAATAAAAAGAAAACAGATCATAAATCACAAAAAGACACACCATAGCAATAAGTGATAGGAACAAGGGGGCTGTCTCCAACGTCTCCCTCCCAGCGTCCGCTAACTTCCAACAAGTCGTCATGCCAAGCGTGATCTCCTTGACTAAGACCGTCGAACAGCCTGGACCTGTAGACGCGAACCTGGGCATACTGCTTGAAGTGCCTCACTTCAAAAAAATGAAAGAACTCTCGCACCGTCAACTCCAGTGTAAAGAAACGGCTCAGATTCTCGAAGCACATGATCGCTCGGTAAACATTGGGAGTACTCTGGCTTGGAGCACACCCTATGGCGCAGAACACCTCCTTGAAGAGCTTCGACAGCGGGAATTTGAAGCCCAGTGAAAAATAAAAAGGACGGAAGGTAATGATCCTAGCACCAGGATCATCCGCATCCTCGAAAGAATCGTTATCAGTCCGAGACCTCAATAGCTTGACCTGCATGTCATCTGGAATGGCAGAAGCGAAAGCAGCCCGCCATTTTTGGAACTGAGCGTCGGTCGTGACTCGGTGCAAGTTGGCCACGAACTTCTTGCTAGGCACTACGGAACCTCCCCACAAATACAAAGGCACCTGAGAGCTTGGAGCCTTGCTACCGTCTCTGGAAGACATGGTTGGTCGATGAACAACTACAAGAAGAGAAGAAAATTCTACAAGTTAGAATCCCAAAAAAAAAAAAAAAAGAAAAAGAAAAGGGGCTGGCAGAAGAAAAAAAAAACAAAAAAAACAAAAAAAAGAAGGCAGCCCAGCATGAGCAGCCCGTCAATTCCTCCAGCCCAGCACGCAGGCAGCCCAGTCCTCCAGCTCTTGCACGCAAGGCCTGCCTGCTTGGCGCAGGCCCAAGTCGCGCAGCCCGCCTCTTCCTCGCCCATCTCGAAGACTTGACATCGGCCTTCCTTTCTGGTGGGGGTTCAGCAAAGCACTCATCCTATTCAGCAGATAGATCATCAGGGTCCGGACCATTCTGCTTCCATCTCTCGACATCCTCGGCAGGGGGCAGACCACCATCCTCCTCCACGCCCTTGCTTCAGGCCCAGCACGCATATGCTCCAGCCCAGGCCATGTAGCACCAAGACCAGCATGCACATCATGCTCCATCTGATCCCAGCATCAATTCCCCAGCTATTTGGCAGCTATTGCTCACGAATTGCAACTCATGCTGGACCATCTCCTTGCTGCCAAAAAATTAAAAAATATATATATACATACATATATATTTTTATAGGCTCGACTTACTTGGGATGCACGGCAACTCCTCTCCTCAACAAGCAGTACAAATTCTCCAAAATCTTTCTCAAGCCAGAAGGTAGAGAAGTTAAGTTTGCGATATGAGAAAGAGTGAAGAGAAGCCCTGTATTTATATAGGTTGGACAACCCGGGTCAAGAAGGAATCATAAACTCATTCCTACTGGGAATCCAACTCCAACAACAGTCAGAAGCCTACACCAATTGGAAATCCAATCCGCGAAGGAGTCCAACTCACATAATAAAGCCCAGACACAGTTGGAGAGCCCGAAAAAAATAATTTCATCTCCTACATGCCACACAAGCGCCATGCAGAAGCTGGGGGCATTTGTGGGAGCATATATTTTCGTCTCCAATCAGGGCACGCCACGTGGAAAAGAAGATTATCTCTTTAATTAATTAATTAAATCAGTTTATCTGGCTAATTAATTAATTGGGATAAATATCTTAATTAATATGATATTATCTTTATTTAAAGAGATAATATCATTAATTAAGATATTATCACAATAAAGAGAAGATAATATCATTTAAATCAGATATTATCTTCTTAAGAGATAATGTCTATTTAATTCAGATATTATCAGGCCCATTCCTACGAAACCCTAGCCCCGAGGCTCCTATAAATAGACGACCTCATTCATCATTCAAGGTACATCTAAACCTACTCCTTATACCCGAGAAATACCCGAAGCTCTCTCTCCCTCTCCACTCTCCATATTTTCTCCCCACGGCTCCGGCCACCACACACGGCTCCGGCCACCCGGTTTACACCCTACATAAAACTCCGTACCCTTTGCTTAGCTATTGTTTTCCTACAAACACTCGAACTAACTTAGGCATCGGAGGGCCTTTGGCCAACACCCCCCGGGTGTGGTCTATTTACTCCAGTCTTTTTTACAGGAATCGAGGAAGAGAGAGAAGGAAGATCGAAGGTTGAAGGATCTAGAAGCGAATATTCTCCCGTGAGATTATTTGCACAAACAGTTATGTTGTAAATGAGCTTTGGGTGTGTTTCTAAAGTACATTTCATAAGTTTTTTTTTATTAATAATTTAGACTCTTATATTGAGTATAATAGTGAATTTCCCTAAATATTTTCTAATAACAAGTTCACTGAAAAAGTTTTAGAGATAGATCTTTCTTCTCCTCATGATCGCCGATCCCTTTCTTGGGTATGACCGTATGAGCGAAGATGTTCCTTCTTTTAACCATCTTTCAAGATTTGGTTCTTCGTGTCTCCTATGTTGGTCGAGTAGATTTGTAGCAGGGTCATTAGTGGACTATGATTTATGAAAATGTACCTTTTGAACAAAAGAGTATGGTCAAAGTCGATTCAGATATTCTAGTGTCGTAGTAGCCTTATTAGTAGTCTGAACAAACAATAAACAAAGTTTGTTTGCATGCAAGCGTTAATTACATTTTCATTATTGCATAATTCTAATTTAGGAATAAAATTACAAAAATAAACAAATTTTGCTTCCAATTCCCGTATAAACCAAATATGAGAAAGAAAATAAAATGATTTCTACATAAAATTATCTTCCATCTCCTTTCCAGTAAAAAAAGATATATAGATTGATTTTCAATCAACTTCTTTCAGTCTACAAAAACGGGTGAAATTACTTGAGAAATGCTAATTTTTGGACATATTAAATGCATAAATTTATGCGTGAGTAGAATACACGTAACACAAAATGAATAGGAAGGCAAGAAGAGGAATGAAAAAGGGAATATAGTTAGCACTCCTATTAGAGCATCCGCAATTAGCTCCTCAAACCAACTCCTTAGACAAATTTTAAGGAGGAATTGGAAAAATACAACTTCAACCACTTCTTATTCACCTCCTAAAATAGAGAGACTTCTAGTATAGGAGCTCATAAATCCGAGAAGAGAAAAATGACTTCTAGTAGCTCCTAGTTTGGGGTTACTATCACCTTTTTAAAAAAGTTACTACTGTTGTACTTTGAAAATAATTAGCTGTAAAGTAAAGCAACTCAATGTTTGGCAAACAATATTTTTAAAGTGTTGTTGTTGTACAAAAGCCAGTGTCAAAACCGTTTTGTAAATTTTAATATAAAACTGTTGTAACTGTGAATAATGACTAAAATAAACATTATATTGAAAGTGTTATGGGCTAATCATGTGATGGTGGTGGTAACAGTGGCGGTGGGAACGACGGTTGTGGAGGTGGTGTCATTTAAAAAAATTAATGATGGTATTTTGAGAATTAAAAAAATTCATTAAAGGCTCATCTTTACTTCTTTTGAAAGCAGTTTTGATAAGCAACACATAGCCTATTTTAAAAGCTGTTGTTAAAAGGCCACTGTTTTTAAAATAATCAGGATATTTATTTTTTACCGAACACCTTAAACTGCTTAACTTTAAAGTTAAGCATCTTTTTTGCCATTAAAAAAAAAGCAATCACAAACAGTACCTTAATGATGTTTTATTTTATGTATATTTTAAACTTTTAATTCATGCTAACTATTTTTTTATCTTATCTTTTTTTATAAAAATAGACTAATTATATTAAATTTAAAAATAATTATAATACTTATGATTCTCTAAACTAGAAAGTATAATTAGAGTTCAAATTTTAAAAAAAACTCTTAAAATAACTTTTATGTATTTTTAATTAAATTTTAATTTAAAAATAAATGGCATGATTATGATTATAAATGCTGTTGCTATTGGATGTAAGTATAAAAAGACAAGTTTGATTGATGAGTTCTTAAAGGAACAAGAAGCTTATCTTTGACTTCACTTCTTTCAAAGCTCCACCAACAATAAAATAAACTATAATAATTATCACTAGGGCAAGTCCAAGAAAGCTGCACCATCCTCCTTTCCACCAACTCCATACAAAGCTTGCCAGCCAACTCCCAACCCCCTACCCCCTATCCCTCAATGGCCCCATGGCACATCTCTCAAACCTTTTGACCCTCGAAACGCTCTTACAAAACGAGCACTGATTGGCACCGTTGTCTTCTCCAAACCCAAAATAAAAGAAATATAAGAAGACAGTTGAGACTTGCACAAAATTGAGAAAATTTTATGTTACTTATTAAGCAAAAGAAATAATAGAAAAATTGTCATTTACCTGTTTTGCTTAATAAAAGAAAAAAATTGTATTATAAAGGTGACACCCCATAATCTCATAAGCCTTTTGTATTATACATGTGGTTCTGTGATTCTGTGAGGCCCTGCCCATTTTTGGGCAATCACCAATGCCTGCCTTGATGAGAACCACTTCCTCCTCCACCTTTGTTCTTTGCAATGAAAGAATTCTTTGGTTTTGGTATGTCATGGATGTCCATTACTTGAATTGTTCTCTGCTTTTTGGCTTCACAAAAAACAGCACAAGCACATTCCAATCAGCACAAAGCCCAGTTTAATCAACAAAAGCTAAACAATAAACCAAGAAGTTGAAAGTTATGAAGCAAACCATTTTCAGCTTCTTTGTAATTCGCCTGAAGTCGTTTTCTTGCAGAAGCCAATCTATCATTGTCAAAATTGCTTTCCTTCTGTTCTCTCTGTCTCTGCGAAACCAATTAAGTTACAAAGAAGAATTCAGTGGAAATAATTTACTTCGACTTACAGTTTTACGAATTCACATTGTGATGCAGCACTGAGATAACTTACACTTGCACTCAACTAAGCTATAAACAGAATTAATTGGCTTAGTTGAGTTCAGTTTCTTATATTTTGGAAGCATAAGCTTCAAAATTTATATTATCTCCCTCCAATTTTCAGCAACCAAACATAGAATTTGGTATCCGTACATTTTGAGCAGCAGAAGCAGACATAGGGGTTGATTGTGCTGGTTTTGGTGGAGCTTCTCTCCTAGGAACTGCCTTTGGCTTGCGTTCTGGTTCTGAATTGTTCTTATCTGATCCAGAACTCCCATCTGTGTGAACAATAATAATAACATCAAATTATAAACAATAAACAGGCCCACATAAATTAAACTCTAAACGAGTAAATTTTCAGATAAGCTGAAATGGAAGTCTGGAATCTGATTCTATACTTACTGTGAGGATTTGGAGAGTACGCAAAATCAGGAACCTGAAAAACAGAAAGAACAGAATATTAGAAAGCAAGAATAAAAGACAGAATTTTCCACAACTTTACCATAAACAAAGATTTCTTTGACCTGGTGAAGACCATTTTGGGGAATTTTCTGCTGGGGCGAATCTTCATCAACTGCCAATAACATACGTTCGCATTCAGAGTCAGTAGGGTATGATTCCCATTTCTGAACATCATTTTAATTTTTTCCACGAGGAGAAATTAAATTAATTAGGAAAGAATAAGGATCTTAATTTTACCCATGGCCGAAGAAGACGGCAGTTCTCCATGTAACTTCACCCATTCATCCACAATACCTTTCCATTTCCTGCAAAACAACCACCAAATGAAACAGAATCTTCTTTTTTTCTCACTGTCCAAGTCAAGAATTCCACAACCAAGAAGTCAACAGCAATGAAACATGTTCATACCTGACAACTTGCTTTGCCAATCTCCTAACAACATCACTTGGATGCTGCTTCCGCAATTGACTCACATGCCTTCCAATATCGGCCTCCTGGAAATGCCAAACAACAACTAAAAAATCACAAATTTGATGGAAGTTTGTTTTCTCTTTATTAACTGAGGAGGGGGATTTGAAACTGGAACCTCTTCCAACATCAGAAGAGGAAAAAGATAATACCACAAATCAAGAGATCGTTGGTGCAAGAAGTTTGTTCCTGTTTGTGAAAACAAATATAAGAGCCTCATAATTACCTTGAGTTCTTGGAATGATATTTCCATATCTGCTAGACTTTGAAGCAACTCAACCAAAGAATCCTCAGACTGACACGAACAAAGTTGCACAAACATCAATATAAAAGAAAAGAAAAAAACAAGACACAAAGTAACCAAAAAAGGAACTGAATTGAAGATTGACAGAAAAAGAAATTCACCTGATGTGGATCCTCAAGCTGCTTCTTGATTTCTAGAATGTTCTTCTGCTCATCATCGAACAACCCTCCGTATGGATCCAACCCCTCCTTGTCCTCCTCCTCATCGTCATCTCTATCAACGAACTGCGGCGTGTACGGTGAAACTCCTTTGGGTTGGTTCCCATTGGGCCCATCAGTATCACAGTTCGGGCACCGAGGTGGCATGCAAGTTGTGGCGTAGAGGCGCTCGACAATGCCATCCCTCCGGTGCTTGAGCTCGGTGCCATAATCAACCGAAGCTACCACAATGGCGGTGTCAATGAACGTCCACACATCCACTCCCGAGGTTTCTAAGATGGTCCGCAAGTCGTCATGGTCCATGGCGTCCACCTTGCAGTCAAATACAAACGCTGTCGTTCCGATGATGGATTGTTCTCAGATTCTGAGATTGCATCACCGGATCATGAATGCAGTTATAAAAGCCCAAGCCTCCTCAACAAAGTATAGAAAGGCACAGATCTGTCTCAGAGTTGCAGATTCACCAGTCCAAGCTCCAAAAAGGAATTCCCAGGCAGAAAGACTCAGAAAAATATCAAGTTTTCAAAGCAAATATCAGAGAAAACTGAATTGGATTTCTGGGGTTGCGGGGAATTCCTTGATTCTTTTCTTCACTGCCCAACTAATTAGATATCCGTTGAATTTGTTGGACAATCGGAGAAGTGATGGGTATATTCTATAAGAACCCTAAACACTGGCTGAAAAACTCCATATTCTTCCCTCTTTCAAATCCTGCCGAGCAATGTTCAATCCAAAGTTCTTACACTTTACCTCGTTCACAAACTGCTGAAAAAAAAAAAGAAAAAACAAACAAGACTAGATTTTAGCCCCAGAATGAGATAAATTCATAAACCAGAAAATCCATTTTTACAGAGGATCCTAGTTCATGTAGTGCTATAGAAAAAGGTGCAGGCAGGCAGCCCAAAAAAAAAAAGCTTACTGAACTAATGAGCAAGCCAAAAGAATAAATCATCCAATTAATAGAGAACAATATGACAAATCCTAAAACCTTCCAAATTCTTTTTAAAAAAAATTATGGCAACACACAAATAAACAATACTCTAAACAATCCATCAGTGACCTTGAACAATGTTTAAACATAATTAAATTATTGAGAAAACGCCTAAATTAGAACAAACCCCTAATTTAGAACAACAAAAGGATTAAAACCCTAATCCTGCATTCAGAGAAATTTAAAACAAACAATAGATTGATGAGAGGGAAAATAATAGAAGTTTATGCGAAAAGTCAGAGAAGATAAGAAGAAAATCAAAGAATTAGGCAGAAGCCCGATTAAACAGAGAGGCAATCAGATCTCACCGAAGAAAGAGAAGAAGACATACCTGAGAGAACGAGCGAAGAGGATGCACGGAGGAGGCTGGAGGAAGATGTTGCTCTGGAGCTCTGGTCTGGGGGTTGTCTTTACTTCTTTTTTGTGGCGTATTTTTATTTTACAAAACAATTAAATCACACGAATTTTCTACGGTACGATGCGAATTGCTTGCGAATCCACTTTTGGCCTTTGGATCAACTAATTCAATCCAAAGGTCGTCAATAAGTCTTAAGAATAAAAATAAAACAAAACAGAACCAAACATGGCAAAACCAATCTAACCTTCCGGGAAAAGTATCAAAATTTTCCGAGAAAAAGTTTTCTGGGATTGTGGGGGAATTCGTTGATTCCTTCTTTCACTGCCCAATTAAATTAGACATGCGTTGAATTTTCTTTGGACAACTGGAAAAAGTAAAGGGTATATTCCAAATTCCAAAACAAAGTTGGATTGGGTTGGGCTGGGTTTATTTTTTTTAAGTTATATATTTTGGTTTTTAAGTCTTTACGAAGCACACACACAAAGCAAGCACATTGGTTTGGTTAGGTTTTGGTGCTTCGGATATTGTTGGGGCTTTTGGTCATTGGTGAGCTGTGTCATAAATAAGAGGATTATTTGTTTGTTGTGGTTTGGGAGATGAACGGAAAGAGAGAGAGAGAGAGAGAGAGAGAGAGAGAGAGAGAGAGAGAGAGAGAGAGAAAATAGCGTTAAAAATTGGAATCAATCAATCATAATAAGTGGGGTTACTTTATTTTAGAGCGTGATGCGGAAATCACTGGTGGGAATATTGAGTGCGTGTTGTGGGTGGGTTATGGGAATGGATGCGTCGTATATCCAGCTTGGATTTGCTTCCGTTATTTTGTTAAAATGTATTTTCAGAATTTCAGAATTTCAGAATTTAAAACAAATAATTTATATGATGCATGGCGCTACAGTTTGCGTATCAAATAATTGCACAATGAAAGTCTTTAGGTCCGAACTTTGTTCTTATGATACAACTATCTAAACCAACGTTTGGCTAACATTTGTGCGTTTATCTTAGGCAATACAGGAATGTATGTATGTATGTATGTACGATGTTATATACGAATTGATGTGATGTACACAATGCAAACTTGTTACTTAAATAGACATCGAATATACCAGGTTGTTCGAACAGTTGCAATTCAAATGTAAAGGAAATGTCTAAATTCGAAAGTTGTAATAATCTGAAATTAATTGGGTCACCCAACTCAAAGACCCAACCTATTGTCTTTAATTAAATAAATGTTAATTAGTTAATCATTTAGCCCAAAACCAAGTCAATGCTTGTTGGAAACAGAGAATAAGCAAGTTTTGGGAGAGGTTATCTAATAGAATTGAAACAACTGAGTTGGCTACTAAATAGCTTTAGAAGAAACTTGAAAACAAAAGTAAAAGCAACCCACTTCAAACAGACTCTAAGGACGTGGTTACTGGCTAAAGAATAGGTCAATAAAAACAAACACTCCCTAAACAGTAGGGATTATTAACAAAGCAGTAATTTAGCAATTAGTTTATATCTGGTTCTGGACATACTCCCAACAATCCACGCAGCTTCAAAAATGCATCTAGTTTTAATGCCTTAGTCATCACATTTGCTACTTGATCTTGTGTACCACAATGAACCATCTCTACAGTGCCTGCTTTGGTCAGCTCAAGGAGAAAATGAAAGCGAACGTCTATGTGTTTGCTGCGCCCATGCATCACTGGATTTTTTGACAGCTTAATTGCTAAATTGTTATCTCAGTAAACAATAGTAGACTTACTTTGAATATGACTTAGCTTTTCCAAAATTCTGCTTAGCCATACTGCTAGACAAGCACAAGAGGCTACTGTAATAAACTCGGCTTCGGTGGTGGATAAAGTCACTACTGGCAGCTTCCTTGAAGACCACGACACTGCCCCTGAACTCGTTTTAAAAACATACCATGAGGTGCTCTTCCTGTCTTCTAGTCACTGTCCGTGTAGGCTGTTAGTTCCTCTTCTTCTCCCTTTTTTGTAAAACACACCATAGTCTGTTGTTCCTTTCAAATACCTTAAGACCCTTTTTGCAACCTGCAAGTGAAGCTCAGTAGGATTTGTCATGTACCTACTGATAAGACTCACTGCAAACATCACATCTGGCCGAGTAGTAGTTAAATACATTAAACTTCCCACAACTTGTTTATAAAAGGTGCCGCCAACCTTCACTCCATCTTCATCTTTTGAAAACTTACAACCAGGAACAATGGGATTATGGACTGGCTTGCTTCTGTCCATTTCAAACCTCCCAATACCTCCAGTGCATACTTCTTTTGATTAATAAATATTCCATCCGCCCTTTGCATCACCTCAATACCAAGAAAAAATCTCATCTTCCCAAGGTCAGTCATGTCAAATTCACGCATCATAGAATTTTTAAACTGAGCAAACATAGACTCATCATTCCCTATCAATATAAGATCATCACCTCAGTTACCTCCTGCCTTGTTTTTGATGAACAAGGTATGTTCACAGTGACATCTTTCAAATCGTCCTTCACAAAATAAGACCCTATACGACTATACCAAGCTCGTGGAGCTCGTTTAAGTCATTATAAGGCCTTTTTCAGCTTCTACACCATCTTCTTATGACCCTTTTTCACATATCCACAAGGCTATTCCACAAAGACTTCTTCACTCAGTTCACCGTGTAAAACTGCAGATTTTACATCTAACTGGTAAATGGTCCATTTCGTTTGAGCTGCAAGAGCAATCACCACTCGAATTGTATCGAGCCATGCCATAGGTTAAAATACCTCAGTGTAGTCTATTCCATGCTGCTGAGCATACCCTTTTGCTGCCAGCCGGGCCTTGTGTTTATCGATTTCCCCATTGTCGTTGAGCTTAGTTTTATACACCCATTTTACTCCAATTACTTTCCCTCCAGCAGGTAACTCCATCAACTCCCATGTGTTATTCTTCTTGATTACCTCCATTTCTGAATCCATAGCTTTTCTCCACTTTTCATTTTTCATAGCATCTTCAAAATAAATTGGATTATCAGTCAAAAGAGTAGCAAAGTTTGCTGCTATTTCTTCATCTTCAAAAAAACCTTCTCCACTCACATAATCTCTCATCCAAACTGGAGGTACCCTGTGTTTTCCTTCATCGGAGCTTGGTGAGTTTTCTTCAATTAAATCAACTGAAGAAAAATTCTCTATTCTTTCATCTGTAAGATCAACATCACTTTCTTCTTCATTGTTATCAATTTTAGCTGGTCTGTCTTCACTATCACCCTATTCCAAGTCAGCAATAATTATCTCTTCATGACTCTTGTCCCAATCCCAACTCTTATCTTCTTCAAACACAATGTCTCTACTCACTATGATCCTTTGAGACATTGGATCATATAACATGTATGCCTTTGATTCTTCACCAAGTAAAACACAACTCATGCTTTTGTCATCCAGCTTTTTTCTTTTAATATTAGAAACATGAACATGATAAATACATCCAAAAACTTTAAAATACTCAATTGAAGGTTTGACTTCACTCCACGCTTCTTCTAGAGTCTTATAGTTGGACTCCGACATGTGTACAGCCCAATTGACTGCTTCAAGCCAGAACGTCTTTGGCATCTTCTTTTTTAAGAGCATGCTATGAACCATATTCATAATGGCTCTGTTCTTTCTTTCCGCAACTCTGTTCTGTTGTAGAGTATACGCAGCTGTCAACTGTCTACGTATACCATTTTCACGACAAAAATTAGTGAACTCGTTTTATGTGAATTCTCCTCCACGATCAGTGCGTTTATGTTTGAACCTGTCGCTTTCTCAACTAAACTCTTAAATTTTTTGAAAGTAACAAAAGCTTCTGACTTTTCAATCAAGAAGTAGACCCAAGCCTTGCGACTAAAATCATCAATAAATATAATCAAATACCTCTTCTTGCTGTTTGAAGTAGGTTTAATTGGTCCGTAAATATCAGCATGCACCAGTTGAAGAATATGAGAAGCTCTCCATGTGCTCTTCTGCGAAAATGAATCTCTGTGTTGTTTACCCACCAAACAATCTTTGCACACATTTGTAGGAGTCTTCAGTTGTGGCAAACCATGTACCATCTCCTTGTGTTGGAGAGTTTTTAAGCCCCAAATGTCCATATTGACAGTGCCAAAGTTGTGTTGAATCTTCTGTGATTGTGTTGAAGCAAGTAGACTCTTGTGGCTGAGATGCAGCAAGCAACATAAACATTCCATTTGAAGACATCACAGTCTCCATGATCAAGCCATGTTTAGGATGGTAGATCTTCAGCTTCCCACGTTGAATGAGAATTGAAAGTCATTTTTCTTGTAGCTGTCCAATACTTAATAAATTGTTCTTCAGATCAGGTACATAAAATACCCCAGTGATTATTTGAACAATCCCATTTATGTTGCCTTATGTTTCCTTTTCCCATCACTATCATACTCGAATTGTTTCCTAGTTTCACAAATTTCCTAAAGTTTGTATCAAGATCCGAGAAAATTTCTTCTTTTTTTTTTCCACACATATGATTACTACATCCTGAATCAAGAAACCACACACTCTCACTGCTAGCATTCTGACCATTCACATAGGCCATTAGCAACATCTCCTCATCAGCTTCCACTTAGTTAGCCTCCTTCTTTAGCTCAGGACATTCATATTGAAAATGTCCTAGCTTCTAACAGTGACAGCACTCCACAGTGGCCTTGTCAAAACTTTGTTTGCCTCGTCCTCTTCCTCTTCCTCTAAAGCTGCTAAGACCTTCACCCCATTCTCCGGATTGGCTTCCATGAATGACCTGCAAAGCTTGTTTTTCTTCAACATGAGAGCTCATGTGTTGTGCATGCACAAGCAAGCTACTTTGCAACTCATCAATGGTGAGGGTGTTTATATCCTTAGATTCCTCAATAGAACACACAACATAATCAAATTTGAGAGTCAAAGATCTCAAAATTTTCTCAATGACAACAACATCTCCCAAGGTCTCACCATTTGCCTTCATTTTATTGGCTATGGTAAGGGTTTGAGCAAAAAATTCATTCACAATTTCTCCTACCTTCATGTGGAGGATTTCAAACTCCTTCCGGAGAGCTTGCAATTGTGCACGTTTGACTCGTGTGGTACCTTGATATTTCTGCTTCAAAGAGTCCCAAATAATACTCTTTGTTGTGTCTTTGTTCAGGATAGTCTTCAGAATGGAGCAATCAATTGCTTGAAAGAGGTAATTCTTTGCCTACAGGTCCTTCAAAATTAGATCCTCAATAGCCTTCTTTTTTCCGTCTATGAGCACTACTCCTGCGACTGCTACAGGAATACCATGCTACACCAAGTTCCAAAACTCCTTCGATCTCATAAAGTTCTCCATTAGCATAGCCCAATGGAATCGATGGTTGTACATAATGCCCATCAAATTTTCGAATCGCTGGTTGTACAAAGCTGCTGCTTTTTGATGCCATGTTCTCACTGCTACAAGCTTGGAAGACTACGGCTTCTCGAATTTCAATCAGGGCCTATTATGGGACTCTGATACCAAATAGGAAGTTGAGGTTTCACCCCAAAATCAATTGGCAATGGAGGGAGTAGCCCAATTCCTTATAAATCCAGGCTTGGTCCCTTAACTTTTCAATATGGGACAAATACTCTCAACACGCCCCCGCACGTGTGGCGAACTCTCAAGTCTAACACGTGGACAACACATATTGAGTGACATGGGAGTACGTGTGGCGGTTGGGCCCAACACGTGAAGCCTTACTCTGATACCAGATGTTGGAAATAGAGTAACTCTTATGAAGAATAAGCAAGTTTTGGGAGAAGTTATCTAATAGAATTGAAACAACTGGGTTGGCTACTAAATAGCCTTACAAGAAATTTGAAAACATTAGTAAAAGCAACCCACGTCAAACAAACTCTAAGGACGTGGTTATTGGCTAAGGAATAGGTCAACAAAAACAAACACTCTATAAACAATAGAGATTATTAACAAAGCAGTAATCCACTACCAACACCAAGTTTAGAAATAAGAAAAACTAATAACTTTAACAATGTCAAGGCCAAGCCCAGATGGCAAAGTCCACTTGGCCCAGCAATTAAATGGTTGAACAAAATTTTCATTTGGTTGGATTTTGTCCATGAAATTGTCAGAGAGAGTCTTAAATGGGGAATACTAAGGGATGGCAATTTTCTCCACAGGTAAGAGTCTTCGAAGGGATTCGACCCTAATGGGTCGGGTATGAAGGCTAAAAAACGGGTATAGGAATGGATTCGAGGAATTCTTAGGTTATGGTGTTCGGGGAGGGGCAGCGATGGTTTTCTAGTCCCCGACCCGAACCCTCCTCATATATATATATGTGTGTGTGTGTGTGTGTGTAATTTATTTTATTACGATGTATAATGATGGTTCTACATCTATAATGATGATCATGTCTTGAACATGTATTATTATTTTTAAATAGTCTAGATTTTTAGTTAATAAAAATGGAATTGATACATATCTTGTGCTCATAATGCTTTTTTTCACATTTAACAAAGTAACTTTTTATTATTATGTTTTTCGTAATAGGGAGTGATAGGACCCACTTTGAATTCCTTAGAACCCCGGACGAGTCTTGTGGAAAAATCTGACATCACATCGATGCAGGGCCTACTCACTGAAACTATAGCCTCCTTTCCCAAAAAGGAATAAGGGCACGAGACTTTCTACCGAAATTTCGACAGAATCTCCCCTATAAATTGAACATTTCCCAAATTTTCAACCTGTTAAAAATTCACAATTTAATATCCACAACTGGCAGCATGCACAATGTAATAACATGTAATTCACATAAACGGCCTCCGGCCTTCAAATAATCCGAAACAAAACCACTAACACAAGTAGTTTAAGGCCTCAGCCCAAATCGTACAACAATTCAAAACGGGTTACAACCCAGTCTTGGCCATAACCACAGTTTCACCACACTCACTTAGTTCGACGGGAAAAAGAATGATTAATAAACCAAGCCTTGTTTTCAAACGAGCTACACAAACCACCGAAGTCGAAACCGGAATCATCCAAAGACCAAAATAACTTTAGTTCGTAGCTGTACCAAGATAAGACCACAGGCTACCTACGTAACCTTACTGAGGGATCAAGCCACACGTAGTTCTTCCATCAACAATCACAACTCCGATAATATACAAACTTTCTTTCTTTTATCAATTCTTTCAGCGCAACCATACCCTATCCAAGGCATATGTTGCCAAACAACACTTCCCAATCTTGGACTCAAACATCCATACCAGTGCAGGGTAATCACAAAGACAACCTCACGGATCTCAATCCGGAAACAAATCCACATATACCTATGTAATATGCGTGTCCATATATTTACATATAAGTAACCACATCCACCTCTCACCATCATCATGTATTAGAGAAAAACAATCCAATCCAGGGATCGTTTCACTAGACCACATGGAGGAGTCCTCAACAACCATGTGACTAGGGAACGAGCCGTCCAACTAGGGGACTAACTCTCAGCCAGCACGTACAGCCGAGACCCTTAAGACTTGTATGCCTGTGATCAGTCATACGCTCGCAGACTATCCAATCAAGGGTCTACAGTAACACCTCTTTAAGGTATGCCCGGGTTCTGACATACCCACGTATCCATATCCATGTATCCAAGTATCAGTATCCAAAGGAAGGTACATATGATGATGCACATCATGTACTGGGGGAAAACAATCCAACCGGGGATTGTTTGACTAGTCCACATGGAAAAGTCCTCAATTGACCATGTGGCTAGGGAATGAGCCTCCAACTGGGGGACTAACTCTCAGCCAGCACGTACAGTCAAGACCTTCAAGACTAGTACGCTTGTGACAAGTCTTACGCGCGTAGACTACCCTATTAAGGGTCCACGAACCCCTGTTCAAGGGCGTTCGAGTGCCAACATATTCAAATCATAACCACAATTTTCCGGCATCCAACAATTCTAGGATCCGTAACCAAGAAAGCCCACACGTGTGTGTATAGTAATCAAGGAAGGTACATATGATGGTGGAGTTCGTAACCCTTATAACACTATTTTAAAATCATATTTCCTTCCTTAATTCAGTTGTTCCGTGTAGACAATAAACTCTCAAGTATATACTTGGTAACCGATGAGGTACTTTAAGGTAGTGCTAATAGCACTTCAAACCGACATTCTAAACTCATAACTTTCCAATATCTCACATCAGCAACCCAAGTACCCCACACATAATCCACATAGATAGCACATTCTCAAATATTATATACTTGAAATCAAAATACCCAAATATGTCAAAAACCCACATGTATCACAAATACTTTACAAAAGTAATAAATCCAACTATTAAACATAAAATGAATTTCAATAAACCATTAGATTCATGTGCATAAACCTTTCATCACAT
The DNA here is from genome assembly GCF_000346465.2 of Prunus persica. NCBI lineage: Eukaryota > Viridiplantae > Streptophyta > Magnoliopsida > Rosales > Rosaceae > Prunus > Prunus persica. The sequence goes on from NC_034014.1 coordinate 18,630,956, forward strand.
AACCATGCTATTTATTTGAAAACATTATCCACTCATTGCCTAATAATCATAACAGAGTCCAAGGCTCACTTTCATAACTCACCCAACTCAAATAACGGTCGAGACTCGTTAATAAGGTCGTCCTCGTACTCCTCAAAGAGTGAAACTACCTCGGAAGACTCACGATCAATCGAAGGGTCAAACTACCCAGACTTGGTCAACCGGGCCCACAGGCCCATGATCTCTGTTTTACGATCCAGAAGTTCCTATAGGTTCCACAAGGTTTAGGATGCAAGCCCTACAAGTTTGGTCTAGATCGGATGGTCGGAACACTCACGATTTTACTATCGGACGGTTATTGTAAAACACCAACTTTAAGTTATTAAATCGGAACATCCGGGGCTCCGATCCACGATCCGTGAATTCCTACATGATCCTAGGAATGCCTAGATTAACATATATTAAATTCAAGACGATCCAATGGTTCAAACCTATCGAACCCGGATAATGTACAATAGGCGAAATCCGTTCAAGACTTAAACGGTATCCAAATTAAAATCCGAGCACCCATACGTGCTCGTGAGAACCCGGAGATCACATCGGGATACAACGCCCCTTTTCTTCAGTGCCCACGGGCCACCACACGCGCCGGCAGTGCTTGGAAGTCCAAAGTGATAACACTTCGCCGGAAAAACTCAAAATCACGGCTCAAGACTCCTACCCTAGGTGTAACATCCTATTTGGAGTCACTTTTGTTCTTGGGCCTACCCAAAAAAGTGACCAGAAGTTGCCGGAATCGTGATCCCAATATCGACCGAAATTCAATTCGAAAATCAAACTACTTAGGCTCAAAATTGATAAAATCCTACCCCAACATCAACTAGAACATTAAGAATGGATGAATTTCCATACATTGATCACCAAAAATGGCCGCCAGAGGAGAGAGATCGGAGCCAGCGAAGTTTCGAGTGAAAACCAGCCCAAAAATCGCGTTTTCTGACTACTAGAGCGGCGGCCGATGTCGAGGAAGTGCCGGGTCTTGACGTCGGGGCTGGACCGGTCCTTTTGGCACTAGTCCCGTCCATTGCAGTGGCCGGTGGCCGGAGTTTCAAAGAGAGAGAGGGAGAGGGCTGTCGTCGGGGAGAAAGAGAGAGTGAGAGAGAGAGAGAATGAGAGAGAGAGAGAGAGAGAGAGAGTAAAGTCAGAATTATTAAACCCAACTTCGAAATAATTATGGTTATGCCATTGAACTTGTTTTGATAGTAACTTCTTCATTACAACTCCGATTCGAGCTCATTACATGTCTACGGACTCATCTCGCCGTGCTCTACGTAATAGTACAATCGACATTCCTAAATTCCTTTCCGGTCAAAAAGTCAACTTTAAACCTAATAAAATATTCTAATGGCAAACTGGTCTTTTATCTGAATAAATTAATAATTAAAAATTTATTTAGGATCGGGTCGTTACAGGAAGGGTCAAGGAGCTCGTTCCCCAATGAAGGTAGGGATGGGAAATCTCTGATTTGAATATTATGGGTATCAAGGGGAGAATAGGGGAAAAAAACTTAACGGGGATGGGGATGGGAATGTCATACCTACCCCCGATGGCTAGCAACCTTCTCTCTAACCTTCTCTTTTGGACCTTTTTCCTTTTCTACATAACATGTGTCACTTTTGTTACACTTCAAATAATGTCATTAATAATATTCTATTGCTTATCTTAAAAAAAATAATAATAATGCAATTAATACATAAGACAACTTCGCTTTTGTTTTTCCAAATTTACTCTTATGCCTTAAGTTCAAATAAAAAAACGAAAAAAAATGAAAACATAAAGGATCAAGTAATATTGTCTAATACTTGATAATAATAAAAAGTGATATTTTCGAATATTTAAAATAAAATAAAAAGTAATCTTATCTCTATCTCTCCCTGAACTTCTCCCCAACCCCCCTCTCCCCAACAACCTTCTTACCAATCCCCACCCTATACCCACACCCTCAACTGTCACCCCCAACCCACCCACCCACCTCTAGCCTCTCATCACCAGTGCAACCCATTCTCAAACACACAATTCTCACCCACCCTTTGCACCACTACCCCATCCACCCCGAGAAAAATTCTCAACACATCCAACCCTCCACCCAATTCCCTCCACCCATCTCTTTTTCTTCCTTAGATCACTTCCACCCATTTGCCATGATAAAGGGCAAGGGCAAGGCAAGGGCTGTTACTATTCATATGAATAGTGGCAGCCCTTGCAAAAGCCTTGTTATCCATTACCATGGAAAACCAAGGGCAACCATTATTCACATGAGATCTGAGTAGAGGAATTTGTATATAGTTTTGGTGTGGGAGTGAAGAATATGATTGAATAGTGGCAGCCCTTGCAAAAGGCTTGTTGTCCATTGCCATGGAAACCCAAGGGCAGCCATTATTCACATGAGATTTGAGTAGAGGAATTTGTATATAGTTTTGGTGTAGGAAGTGAAGAATATGACCAGGTATTTATTTCACAAAAATTTTGAAAATTTTGGTTTTTTTTTTTTAAAAAAAATTTGTTGCTGACGTCAGTAGTCCCCAGGCACAAGTAGGCCTCGTTTTGCCTTTGGACTTGCCCGGTTTGCTGGGAACCACCTCTTGCCTGGGATGCTGAAACCCGCTAGAAGTGCGATATGGGGCTTGGGCCTCCTCTTGCCCGAGCCAAACTGTAGCGGTGGAAGTGCTCTTACTGGTAGACCTACCATATCCTTGCATCACAAAGGATGAAATCATATTTGAAAGTGAATCGTGATTGCAGGATGGCTTGTACGCCCCTAACAAAATAATAGTTTGGGTAAATTCAATCTTCAAAGTTTCAACCCTTTGGTAAGAATTGGTTGTGATTAGGCTACTAGAATAGAGGTGGGTAAGGATGGGTGAAAGTGGAGGGGTGAAGATGGATAGGGTCAAGGCCAAATTTCAAGGAAGAAGGGGCAAGCAGAAAAGTGGGAGACAAAGAGGAAGAGGAGAGAGAGATAGAGGGCACGAGAGCCAAAAGAGATCCAATACCTGTACAAACGCTTTAGTTTTTATCATGGGCATATATGGAAAATATAATTAATGACACTGTTTTAAGTGTAAGGAGAATGACACAAGTCTTAAGGAAAAGGGAAAAAGTCCAAAGGAGAATATTAGAGAGAAGGTTGCTAGCATTTCATCATCTTAAATTATGAGACTACATTGTGGCGTATAGTGATTTTTTTTTTTTTTTTTTGGGTTGCATATCTGTTTGTATTTGAACATCCCTTTATATGTGTTTGTTTAGGTGTGGGTTTTTTTTTTTTTTTTGGTTGGAAAAGATGCCTTTATTAGAACACCATAAGAGTATACAATGAGGATGAAAACATCTGAAACCTAACATGAAGGCCAGGAACAAGACTGTAATATTAGAAATATTCGCGACTTGAAACAATCACAAGGAAACAAAAAAAGAAAAAAGATGATTACTGCCCAAAACAATGCATTAGTGAAAACCAATGATGGAGCAATAGTGGCCTCGTTAAAACCTTGTCTTTAAAAACCCCCAAATGGTGGAAAATCAGATTAAGGAAAAATAGTACCACTGTAAAACTTGCTCATCAACAATAACCAAAAAGCAAAACTTGGGCCAGTAGACCAAAAAAATAAATGCTGCACAAATCGACCAAACAAAGCCTAGTCCATGAATATGTTGCAAGACCAATTGCAGTGATTGAAGAACACCAACTACTCAGGAACTGCTTCACGGCAAAAACATCTTGTAACTGCTAAACTGGCTGCTATGGTTCTCCAACATTGACAAACAAATGAAAGATCCTCGCAACCAACACCACAAAATAAAATAATATTTTGTTTGGATGCTAAATAAGATGAAAACTATTGGCCAAAACGAAACCTCAATAACAATAAAAAGGAAATGAGATATGTAGAAATTAAAAATCTTGCAATTGAACAGAGTGAAGAGCAAATAATAGATAAAATTAACACCACGTAGCAAAAATGAAAAAAAACAAGATGCAAGAGCAAGGAAAGATGTACTTTCTAATATAAAAGATGGCAATAACTACATATTTGTTTTTCAAAAGGAAGAAGAATGCAAGACAAAAGCCTACAAAGATCCATGGAAACTGACCCTAATAGTTGCACCATGGGCGATCAATGAGTTCCGCACTGCATAGACAAAGATGACTGGCCATAATCGACAGTATCCAATCCTAACGGATTGAAACTCAAGCAACTTCAAAAGCATGCGACTACGCAAACGTGACTTCTGAAATGGCGACATGCCCTTTAAGGATTGATCACGCTAAGATGGTGCAGATCACATCAACATCGACGTTCTCTCTGTGTCGATGTGTCTAGAACTAGGATAAAAGGCTTCGATCTAATTCTCATGTGTCACTATTTTTTTGCATATCTCATCGCTCATTGCCTGGAACTTCGCTATTTGGGTGTTGCAGAGTCCAACCATCTGCAAAGCAAGAAGAGAATAGGTACTAAAAACCTAAAAAAAAAAAAATCACTACGAAAAGAGAAAGAGTTATATAGTTCCAAAACATACATAGCCAACCAAACAATACTATGTAGCAATAAGTACTAGTCATTCAAACTGATTCCAAAAGTATGAAGATAATAGCAAAATATCCTAACTCGATTTAAGACGATGAGCCCTCTGATATGAAGACATTAAAAACTGCAAAAATTCTTCATGGAGCATCCCTGAAAATTCTCCAAGAGGATAAGGCATTGGCTGTATGGTTGTGGATGGTATGGTTAGGGATAGTACAAGTGAGATGGCGGCTGATATAAATAAGGATAATGCTTGTAAGGCAGATACTGATGTGAAGATGGAGTCTGTTGGGAAGGTGATTGATGCTGGGAGAATGACCAATGCTGGAAGGGAGAACACTGTTGGGAGGAGGAACGTTACTGAGAGGATGAACGTTGCTGTTGGGAGGATGACCACTCTTGTGAGGAAGACTGTTGATGTGTGGGTGGCCATAATGGTTGTTAATGTGAGGATAATACCATATGCCTCAACTCATCCATCTCATTCTATTGTCTCTCATTATTTTCTTGCAGCTCTAAAAATTGAGACTCCAAACAAGCAGAATCTTGTCCTCTACGTGATCGACGAGATGAAGAAGTTGGTCGAGTTTGTACCACCCAAGGCACCATATATGGTGTCACAACATTTCTGCAACCACGAACTCTACCACGACTCTCAACACCTCTTGCTGCTACATATGCTTGCAACCTTAAATCTGATGTCTCCTCACCATGACTGATAACTAGTTGTCTTAATTCCTACGAGATCTTATTGTAACCAAAATATATTTTACGAAGATTAGTAAGAAAAATAACTAAGTATTGTCTACACAAATAATTGAATGTCGTGTTATTTTTTTGTCAAAGCATATACGAAGATTAAGAAATCCAGACATCTGAGCAGTACAAAGGTGATATACTAACTTCAGGGAAAAGCAGCATATAATATAGATTTGTTCCACTGTATTGAACTTTATGAAGGTACATTATAACCACAACCTAAGAAAATATAAAGATGTAGTCTATATGGAAATAGTATAACAGTAAAATTCAATGTCATATTGTTGTCCTTGGCCAAACATTTTTAATAATTGCAAACTAACAAAATGCAAGGCCTCTCAGCATGTTAGCCTATCATAAAACCAGAATTCAATATCAAACTTACATCGATTTGCTATGATGCATCATCAATTCAACTATTGTTTTCATCATGCCGCTTATGCACCAAATAAAAAAACTCAATATGATCAGGTGCACGACCATGCTCTTCCTCCTATTTAAGCATATGTATGGATGCAACTTGAAAATGATCAAAACATTGAATATGCATAACTCTAGTGCCTAACAGTACATATAAATTCAATTTACTTACATATCCGACATCGTATCGTACAAAAGTCTTCGTGCCAGGATGGTCCTACAATTGCAGCCTCATCAGTTAAATGAATGGGTAAGTGGACCATTACATCGAAGAATGAAGTAGGCAACATTTTCTCCATTTGACACAGGGCCAATACAACCCTAGATTTTAGCTGCTTAAATGATGTTTAAGATTCTTTTTTACGACATAAGAGTCTAAAGATAGCACTCAACTCAAGCAATACAAGGGTGATCGATTGAGGCAAAACTCGTCGAATTATAAGATTTGTCGGGCTAGCAATACCATGATGGTCATGACTGTTCAAACCATATATCTTCTTCTCATTTACATTCACACATCGGGCAAGACTTGTCGAATACCCATCAAGAACACGCACCTTCGACAATACTTTACAAAATGACATCTTTTCTTCATTGGTCAAGAAGAAAATTGAAGGAGGTAAGTAAGTCCTAACTCCTTCACGAATAGGATGAAGAGGTTTCCTTATTTTCATCTGTTTATGCCATCCTTCATCTTCATTGAGGTCCATAATAATATTCCCAAAATCTTTTCAAATACGTTCTTCTCAATATGCATTACATCTAGATTATGACACATCAAAAGATGTTGCCAATAAGGTAAACTGAAAAATATGCTTTTTTTCTTCCATGGAGTTTTAACACCAGTTCTTGGCTCTCTTGTAGTATCATTACAACTTTTTTGCCTTTGCCTCTTTTGTCCAATAACAGGTTCCACAGTTAGCATTTTTCCAAAGGTAAAAGACAAATTAGACAATTGTCTTAAACACTCAATTCTGGTTAATGAAATTGGTGCTGGATCTCTCTCGCGCCTACTATCAAATAGCATTGCATTAGTTTGAAATCTATACCTAATGGGTAAAAATCGTCAATGGCCCAAATAGCAATGCTTATTACTATTCGATAAGCGCTTTGAACATGTTTTGTTATTACAAATGCAGACATGCAAGCTTCCTTTTCGTACTCCATCTGAGAGGTTGGCGTACGCAGGAAAGTCATTAATAGTCCATAACAAGGCAGCCTTCATGTTGAACGTTTGATTGGAAAACACATCATACGTTCTGACACCCACCACCCACAACTCAATTAACTCACCAAGGGCCTCAAATACACATAAATATCATTTCCTTGTGCACTAGAGTCAGGAATCAAGAATGACATAAACAAATTAGGTTGCTTCATGCACATCCATGGAGGCAAATTATAGACAGAAATTACTATAGGCCAAGTGCTATAGGAAATGCTCATGTTCCCAAATGAATTAAACCCATCACTCGCAAGTCCTAAACGTATGTTATGAATTTCTGACTCAAAATCAACGTATAAAGCATATAAATGCTTCCAAGACGGGGAATCTGATAGGTGTCTCATGAATCCATCTTTCGGACATCCAATCACATGCCATCTCATATATTCTTCAATTACCTTGACATATTTAATCTTTGCAATCTTGGTATTGGTGGAAAATACCGAAGAATCTTAGTTGACACTTGCTTACCAGAACTATCTCCATCTTTATTAACTATATATCTTGAAGCACCACAACGAGAGCACACATTCAAGCTCGATGTATCCTTCGAAAATAACATACAGTCATTACGGAAAGCATCAATAATCTTTTTGGCTTGAAAAGAGGATTTTGGCAAACACACTTCATCAGGCAACATATCATTAAACGCCTCTTAAAACATCGAGAAAGCCATATTAGTCACATTTCCTAAACACTTGATTCGGTACAACTTCACAAGAACTTCCAATTTTTTATACTTCTTACATCCATAGTACAACTCCTTATGAGCGTCCTCAAGCAACTTATAAAACCATTCAGCTTCGGGGGTTCGACCCCCAAAAATAGGTTTATGCCTTGATAAACCCACATTCTCTTCGATCAATGGTTGTAAAAACGTGTCCTTCAAGAAGTCGAACACTTGACATGCCTCGCCCCACTATCAGTCGGATCCATTGACCCTTTTTCATCAACTGGACCATTTGCCTTGCATTAGTGGAATCGATATAAGATTCCCCATGATGCGTCCAGCAAGCCGTCATATAAAGGGGATCCATTCCATGTCAAAGAAGATGCCCTCCAACAGTAATCTTATCTTCATAATAACGGTTGCAACATTTCTTACAAGGGCATATGATCTTATCTTTATGAGCAGACTTGGACAAGGCTTCATTCAAAAATAATTCCATCTTATCTTTGTATTCTTATGTGGAATGATGCAAATGTACCTAACTTTTATTCATACCTTACCTATTACACAAACAATGCATCAAATATGATGGATATAAAATTAAATGTAACAATCCCTTATACCAACCATATTTCAATCCCTATCAAGTTGATGTTTCCATATCCCGCATGTAGCAATTAAATGTAACAATCCCTAACTTATGCATGATTAAATGTAGCAGTTATATCTAACTATATATTTAAAGATAATTCCATAAAGCATTAGTTGCTATATTCACAGTAGAAAAAAGACTACACATATACATACACAATAGATCAATACCCTATCTCCAAGATTGAAAAGAGGCGACACATAAATTATAAAATTTTAAAAGCTTATTGGGTGCATCAGACACTTTAATCATATAAACTATGAGCTAATTGGGTGCATCGGACCCATGCATATATCATATATTTATATATATGACCTACAATAATATATATTAATGAGAATGTAGAATCAGGGAGCAAAAAAACATAATTCCAGGTACACCAAAAACACAAATAGAATATGTCATTTCAATAACCTATATATAAATAAGAGAAGCAAAAAGACAAATTTTCCGTACCTTAAAGTGCCCCAACCCCAACCTTTAAAAGCCAATACCACACAGTCCTTGCAAATAAAGCCAAAACAAATAGTGTAAAGAACAGAAATATGACCTAAAAAAGCACGAAGACAAATTAAAAAGCGTAGAACTCCCACCTTCAATAGCCAATATCAGACAATCGCTGTAAATAAAACTGTAACCCAGCATTAACCAAAATTGATAGTATAAACAAGAAGAGAGAGGTGTAAAAAACGAAAAATTACTTACCCACTTCGATGAATAGAACGAAGAGGGATGAACAATTTCAAAGATTGGTAGGGTGCATGGGGAGAAGTAGGTGTGGAATGAAATAATAAGATATTTTAATGAAAGAAAAAGTAGAGACGGTTGATGCTATAAGAGAGGAAGAGAGATAAATCTTAGGTTTTGAGGCATTAAAAGCTGATGTAAAATAAGAAAATAAAAAATTATTAATAATAGAGGCAGAAAGAAAAATTAATAAATATGATATAAATTTTAGGGGCGCTTGTTTTAAGCCTCTCTTTATTTTAAGTTACGCTTGCCAAAAATTTTGGTGCAAAATTTCCCTCCTTAACCCGCCTATTCAATGGGGGCATGTTTATCCACCCCAAATATCATTAATAGGGGCTTATCAGTTTTCTGCCCTTAATTAAAATTAATAGGGGCGTATCATATTTTCTGACGCTAAAAGGACACCCCTAATACTTCATTTTTTGGTAGTGAATGAAAGATATCACAAACGGACAACGTTGGCATACTACAGTTAGATAGGGCAATTGATAGCCTCGTGTCTTCTCATCCATCATGGCCTTATACTCGGCGGCATCATGAGGATGGGTGAGACTCCGTAGAAAAGCATCTGAGCGCTCGGGTTATGCCATTATCCATTGCCAAGGGTGACCAAATTTTCGTATGATTTTGCAAATGCAGGCCTCCAAACCTCAAGAGGATTGAAGTCTTTCTCACCACTTAAGCTAGCAGGAGGAGGAACAAGAGGGATAGGGTCCTGTTGAGGGTGCCTGTGAGAGGGAGTACTCGAGGCGGACCTGGCATTGGGTTTCGAACCAAACACCAATGGATTGGTATGTGAGACATCTCACGCGCCACCCAATTTCCAGAAATTAAGAGAGGTTAGTTTTTCCAATACTTAGTTTAGATGGGTTTACAAGAAAATAATTTTTTACGAGATCCAATTGTAAAATAGAAATAGTGACTCTCACCCTTGACACAAACTAAATCATGGAGCTAAATGATATCCTTAAAACTAAGAGACACGCCCCATTTCAACCCAATGGCCAAAAAACTGGATATAAGGATATAAGAGTTCGAGTTTAGCTGCATAGGCTTAAGACTTAAATAGAACAAAAGCACATAAAAAAATAGGGTGGAGTAAATATCTAATGTACTCTAATGGGCCAGAGAAAGAACTAGGGAGACCTCAGGGATATCGGCACCAATTTACATGTCCGCCACCAAAGGAAGAAGATTGAGCTCCACATCATCAGGGACACATCCTTTGATAGTAGCCTTGAGAATCTCGTAGTTTGTTGGCACACCGTTAGACTTGGGCCAAATTTCATGCCTCGACATGAAAATAGCAAGATGAAAATAAAAATTACCGGGTCATAATAAGAACGAGAGCCTCGTCATCTGAACTTGACACATGCACTTGGAAACATGTACGAAGACATGATTAAAGTAAGAGAGAAAGTGTTCGCTATGGAAAAAAAATGCGCATGAGCTCGCATAAGATCTAAAAAGGAAATGTTGATGGTTTTGAACAATAAAATATATTTTGATTACCCAATCCTTTATAGTAGAGGGTGCAAGCTTGAGAGGAATTTATAACAGGAGAATCATAGGAAGAAGTTATTTTCAAGAAAATAATTGGATGAAACTTGGCATGCCCGAATCAGACTTGTAAAAGATTCACCTTTGCTTGCCCTGACAAAGGCCTGGTTTGATATGATCAATCAATATTGTTTTACCTATCGCATGCACTTCTTTGATAGAAAGCTGCATGCTTTTTTTGGACAGACAAAAGACGAAGGGATGCAGAAGGTTTAAGCAGTAAATGATGTCAAACAATGAGGACCACCTATGAAACTAAACTTACCCTTTTTCTCATACAAAAACTGAGTTTTGAAGCAGCTTGATCCATCCATATGGAATCGGCAACTCGGTATATGAGCTTGAAAGTAGAGGACAACACATGTGAGTCCAAACATTTAGACATGTCGGTGCCACGTTCACCGTCACTCCCGGGCCTTAAGGAAAGGTGATCAGGGAATGAACCCGTGAAGAAGTCTCGTCATGCTCCTCAGGTCATTGTGGGTTAGAACTCGCCCAATGTCGGGTCCGCCTCGAATACTCCCTCTCGCTGACACCCTCAGTAGGATCCTATCCCTCATGTTCCTCCTCCCACTAGCTCAGAGGGTGAAAATGACTTCGAGGTTTAGAGGCCTGCATTTGTGAAATCATACGTAAGTTTGGTCACCCTCAACGATGGACTACAACATAATGCGCCTTAGATGCTGTTCTACAGAGTTTGACCTATCCTCGTGATACCGCCGGGTTCTAGGCCAAGACAAATGGAGAGATATGGGGCTAACAATCACATTGTCTAACTGCGGTATGCCAACGTTGTCCGTTTGTGATATCTTTCATTTTTTAGTTATTTAATGCCTATTCTCTTCTTGCTTTGCAGATGGTTGGACTCCACAACACCCAAATAGTGAAGTTCGAGGCAATGAGCAAAGAGATATGCAAAAAATCTATCTCCCTCTAGCTTAGAGGAAAGCATGTCAAGGAATGTGAAGCCAAGCTTGAAGCGTAGAATGAGGAGCTGTGTAGCCTGAGACATGATCGAGACACCTTATTATCCGAAGTTGATCATCTCAAGAAGAAATTGGAAGATGCTTCATGCGACAGGGACCTCGAGTTTCAGGCAAACAACGAATAGATTAAGGTTGAGGCGGTGAGGCAGTTCAGACACGGTTGGGTTCAAGGCCAATGACTTCTTAAGCATCGGTTCATGGCAGGTCCAGATAATTATAATGACGAGTTAGGATTTGAGCCTGCCGACTATGAACTATTTGAGGGCATGAACTTGATGATCGCCCTCCGACAAATAATTGCCTCATCGTCATCTACTTCAGCTGCTTTTCCTCGGTCAGCTGCTTTCGATCCTAACACTATGTCATCCTTTGCCAGCACAGGACCAATCCTTGGATTTACGGGTTCTACTTATGCGGGACCTACTTCGAAGGCTGCTCTCGATCCCTTGATGATATCCTTGGATTTACGAGTTTCACGTCATCCTACTTAGGAATTTTTATCTTTGTTTATACTTGTTTTGTTTCGGCTTTATCTTTGCCCTTTAATTCATGTACTCAATTAATTAGCTCATGCACTTTGTATCTCGAGTATATTCCCCGGACTTGGATTTTCGAGTTACACCCCAAAATTTTGGATTTGCTTCACCGGACTTTATAAGATATTCTTCCTGTTTGAATTTATCCAAAGGATTTAATTTTCAAACCCAACCATGGGATAACACCTTCCCACCAAACTCAAGGTCCTTCCCACGCGAATTACCACTTTCAAATTCAAAACTAACTGGCGGTTTTTCAAACCCGGCCAATGGATAACACCTTCTCAACAAACTCAATGTCACGACCCAATTCTAAAATAAGGAATATTCCCGAATGAGTTATACCATAGTCATAAAAATAAAATCTTACAACCATGATATGATGAGAAATAGAGCCACAAATAATACAAATTTACTTAATAACACATAATTAAAGTCGCAGTAACTCATAGTTAACTACACACTAAGATCTTTATCAAACGGTTGACTACTTACAAATATAAATTACACAAATCAACAACAAAAACCTAGTAGGTTGGTTGAAACCTGCTTCGTCAAACTTCGCCTTGAATCCTAAAGAATCTATTAGGGTATGAGCATTCTAATGCCCAGTAAAGTACCGTCAAACCCTTCAAGGTCAGCTATCACAATTAATCAAAGTGTCATGCATCAAACAACACAAGATACATAAATTATGCAACCAAACTAGATAAATAAATTTGCATATGCGGTGATGTCATGAACTCAGTCCCTTCTAATCCCACTAAATCATACTTTAGGGCACCAAGCCTACATGTCCCATACCATGCATTTTACCATTGTGGCTCCGACCTAAAATATAAACTAGCACCCATCAGTCCCTTACCCCATTTTTCTTTTCTTTACGAATTTCTCAACTTTCACTTTTTATTAGAGGCTCTGCTCCCATCACCTCAATATATTCAAGCCCTGCTCCCACCCCCTTAATATATTCCACATTTTTTTTTCACATAGACCTAAGGCCTTCTCCCACTCCTTAGATATACCTCGACCCAAACACGAATCCAAAACCCAACCGTATTTATGATGCATATGTAATTCAGCCCAAACATCATTTATCTATGCGGAATAATAATACAGATAATAACAATAATATTTCAAGTTTAATCACATGAATAATAATATTTACCCAACATCAAATAATTTCCACCGAGAAACATCAATATTAATATTCACATAACATCAAATAGTATTTCATATAACATTAAATAATATTCACCAAGTAAAGCAACAATATATTCATATTTATAGTACTATATATAAGCACCAAGATTAAAAGTGACATAGCCCAATCATCAAGAAATCAGGAAACCCTTAACCTTCCGCGGGTTCATTCTCGAGAGTACCTAGAGTAGAACACATAATTAAAATAATTTACTGATTAAAATTCAATGGAAATAAGGAAATACGTTTGAGTGTCCTACTGGCGCACGTAGACCTAAAGTCCCTTAATACGCTTGACAAGTTGTTCGACTCGATCGTTACTCCCTTAACCTCACATCCAAGCAAGCATAGAACCAAGCGTCAAGGAAAAACCAATCTATTCTCCTCCTATAATAATTCTACTCTTTGGGATGTTTAAAATCAGGTGGTTCAGCTTTAGACTCAAAAAGAAAATTTAAAACAAAAACTTTAGTTTTGCTAAACATTTAGGTTGGAACACGTTAAATTTGAAAATTCACTAAATCTTGAGTTTAAATCAAAATAATGTAAAATTTTCCAGATCACACCTAGACATAAAAAAATTAAAAATGTCAAAAATTGATGGAAATTAGGGTTAAGGTAGCATGTCAGAATAGAAACCAAAACAGACCAGGTTGCATAATGTTTTTTTTTTTTTTTTTTCAAGTTTGTACACTTTATTTTGAAAAATCACCAAAATTTCAATTTACAACCAAACAAGATAGAACTTTCCAAATTTGAAGGAGTCACGAGAAAGTAAAACATATCAAAATTTGATGAAAATCCAAGTTCAAGGAGTTTTCGAACCCATATTCAAAACAGGGCAGGCGGCAGAATCAGAACAATTCCAACAACATAGTCTCTACTTTGAAATTTCATAAATAAATAAAAAATTTAAATTCAAATGGCACAAAACCAACTTTGAAATAACCCTTGAGATATCCATTTTGATGTTACAAAATCCCAAAATGAAATTGGAACAAAATCACATCGAAATAAGCTAGAACTTCACATAAACACACTTTGAAAAAGATATATGTCATTGAGGCATTCTAATCAATACTTGATTTACAACTAATACTCAAAGAGACAGTATGAAGATGAGCTTCATACCTTCAACGAATCATTTATTTGAGATGATAGTGGCTAATTTGATCAATGGAATGACAAGTAACTAGCTACTTGAGAGAAAGTACACATCTATAACAAGAAATTCAATATAATCAATGAACAAGTTTTGTTCTTACCAATTTTTCGATAGTTATAGTGGTTGCGTTTTGCTTAAAGAGAATACTACAACAGTAGATCCTATCCAATCTGTCAGCCCCATGATATCAGCTGATCCCATTACATCAGCCTTAGAAGCCTCCTAACCACAAGCACGTCATTCATCAGCCAGAATGATTGATTGTCAATTCCTCTGTAATATATGTAATTGATTGGACTTACCTTATAACGTTAAGTTTCTATAAATAGACTTGAGAAAGTCTACCCCATGTACCAATATTTATACTGCAGATAATACAGAGAACGAACTAACTGGATTGTGGCAATTATTCTTAATCTCTATGTTCTTATCCCTCTCTCTTCCTCTTCAGTTCATTTTCTTATATGGTATCAAAGCTCTTCGGAGCTAACCCTCAAAATATCGATCTTACCCAAACCAATGGCCGACACACCTAAATATGGAGAATCAAGCAATATTGATATGTCAAAACTGATTTATGAAATGTCAAAACTTTCCTCACCTCCATTCTCATCCCATTCTTTGCCCACCTCTTTCAATATCTCATCATTGTTCCCAATTCCTATGGATCGCACCAACTACTTAAGTTGGAAATCCCAATTTGAAGATGTATTGGAGATGCACGGCCTTGCAGCAGTTGTCAAGAACAACATAGACCCACCCAAAGTGCAAGAAGATGGATCTGTGCACCCAGAGTTAGCCAAGGATAAACTGGTCCTGAGTTGGATCAAAGCGACTTCCTACTCTTCCATCAAGACACTTCTCATCCCTTGTACCACTGCTCATCAAGCCTGGACCATGCTGGCCAAGTGCTTCTCACCTCTTGCTAGTACCCGTGTAAGGATTCTCCGAGACCAAATTCGCACTCTCAGAAAGGACAACAACACAACAATGATTGATTATCTCAATTATGCCAAATTGCTCTTCGATTCCTTCACACAAGCTGGTGCTACAATGGATGATGATGAACTCATCAGTTATGTTCTGGATGGACTTGGTCTTGACTACAAAGAGTTAGCCACAACATTTCATCTGCATCCTGATATTGATTTCGATCGATTCTATGATCTAGCTCTAAGAGAAGAGCATCTACAGAAACGAATGTCTCTTACCGTGGCTTCAAGAGTGGCTATGGCCACTGACCGTGCTTCCAACGAGTGCACCTTCAATTCAAACATGCCCAGTCACAATCACAATCCTCATCACGGATCTGGCAGAGGACGCGGTCGTGGTAGGCATTGGAATTAAGGGCGTGGATCAAGAAGAACAGAGCATTGGGAGCCAACTCAAGGGGCTTGGTTTCCAGATCGTCACTCTCAGCCTCACGACCACCAATCTGCTGCCGTCGCTTCTTCTCCTGCCACTCTCTCTGATGGACGCCCTCCTCTTCTTCCAACACCACAAGGCAGTTCCTCAAAACGAACTGAAGTAATTTGTTTTCGGTGCAATAAGCAAGGCCACATAGCTCGGTTTTGCCCTGACTGTAAGCCCCATGCATACATGGCAGAAAATTTGACAAACTCTTCTCCTCATACTTGATTCAGGTGCTACTTACCACATGACAGTCAATGCCACCTCTCTCCCCAATGCTCATCCTTACACAGGTACAGATAAAATTATTGTTGGGAATGACAATCAGTTAGCAATCACACATATTGGTAATACAAAGTTAACTGGGTTGTACACATCATTAAACCTTAATGAAGTCTTGTGTGTACGCGATCCGCAAAAACTTGATTTCTATTTGTCGTTTCTGCTGTGATAATGATTGTTTTTTTGAGTTGGTTGCTAATAGGTTACATGTGAAGGACAACAAAACGGGGACGGTACTCCTTACTGGCAGTAGTTCTGATGGCCTTTATCATATTCAAACAGCCCCTCATATTGCTCATCAAATTGCTTGTTATGGAAAGCGTACAACACAGGACGTGTGGCATGCTCAACTTGGACACCCATCTCATTCAGTTTTTACTACCTTGTTGAATAAGTACCACTTACCACTTGATGGTACAATTATCTCCAATAAAAATTGTCATGTCTGCCCATTAGGAAAATCTTGTCGATTGCCCTTTGAATATAAACAATCTCATGCTCAATTTCCATTAGCACTATTACATCTTGACTTATGGGGCCCCGCACCATTCTCCTCAAATTTTCGTTACTGTTATTATTTATCCGTTGTCGATGATAATACTCAGTTCACTTGGCTATATCCATTGGCTAAGAAATCAAAAGTTCTTGCTACATTTATTCACTTCAAAAAGATGGTGGAAAATTGTTTTAGTTCTAGCATCAAACAACTGCAGATTGATGGTGGCGGTGAATTTACTAGCAAATTATTCCTAACATTTTTACGTGACCATGGAATATCACATCAGATCTCATGTCCATACACTCCCCAACAAAATGGAGTGGTGGAAAGGAAACATCGGCATATTGTTGCGATGGGCCTTTGTTTGTTGGCCCAATCCCACCTGCCCCATAGCTTTTGGGTTGAAGCCTTCTCTACTGCGGTTTTTCTGATTAATCGCCTACCAACTCCTCAACTTGACCACATGTCTCCTTATGAGAAATTATTTCAATGGACACCAGATTATACATTTCTCAAGAGTTTTGGTTGTGCCTGCTTCCCTCATATGGTGCCATACAACAGGCATAAATTATCTTTTAAATCCGTTCCATGTGTATTTATTGGCTATAATGCTCATTATAAAGGCTATCGTTGTCTTGATCCTATTTCAGGTCGCATTTATATATCCCTGAATGTGATTTTCGATGATACAAGCTTCCTCTACCAGCAACCTCATATTACACCTGCCGCCCAGCCCACACTTACCTCTCAGTTTGATATTGGGCCCAGCCTGGACTCTTCACAAATCAACACTTCTACAGGTCCAGCCCAATCTGCCCCCATTGTTCTTGACTCTCCATCAGTCAACCCCTCCACCAGCCCACCTCCATCTAATCATACACAATCTGACCCAACACAGCCTTTCTCCCCTGCTCCAACAAACTTCGTTCTTTCATCGTTCTCCCACTCCCAAAACCAATTGGCATCGCCTCTATCTCCCTTGTCGCCATTCAGCCCTACGACCTCAGACTCCATCACGGACGCCACAAACCCATCACCCGAGTCGACACCCCTCTCTTCCCCTCTTGATCCGTCCACTTATTCTTCTTCCCCTCTTGACCTATCTCTCCTTCCTAATTCACCAGATACACCAAACCCATCCCCCTTGGTCCTGCCCCAAAACCCTTGTACTCTCCGACCCATCCACACTCCTTACCCCATGCTCTCTCTGCGGCCTGCTCTGATCCCATGTCCTTCAAACCAACAAGTTTCACCCAGGCTTCCAAATACAGTCACTGGCAAGCTGCCATGAAGGATGAATACGATGCCCTCCTAAGGAATCAAACATGGTCTTTGGTGCCAGCAACCTCTCAAATGAATATTATGGGATGCAAGTGGGTTTTCAAAGTTAAATGGAAAGCTGATGGCTATGTTGACCACTACAAGGCTCGCCTTGTTGCCAAGGGATTCAATCAACAGGAAGGATTTGATTACGAGGAAACATTTAGCCCCGTCGTTAAACCGACCACCATTCGCACTATCTTGTCTCTGGCTATGTCTTATAATTGGTCTCTTCAGCAGCTTGATGTTCGAAATGCCTTCTTGAATGGGTACTTGCAAGAAGAGGTGTATATGAAACAACCTCCTGGTTTTCATGATTCCTCGCGTCCTCAAGATGTATGTCGGCTCCATAAGGCTCTCTATGGCCTTAAGCAGGCTCCTCGAGCTTGGTTCCAACGCCTCAGTGCCTTTCTTCTTGCTCAAGGATTTGTTCACAGTCACGCTGATGCATCACTCTTTATTCATTGCTCTACTTCCTGCACAGTCTATGCTCTTGTATATGTGGATGACATCATTGTCACCGGGTCACCTTTGACAGTCGCCGAATGGGTGAGCTCAATTTTTTTCTTGACATGGAAATTTCTCGATTTCCCGATCATTTATTTCTTTCTCAAACCAAATATGCGTTGATTTATTGAAATGGTTTAACATGACTGATTGCAAATCGTGTCATACATCGTTGCCTTCTGACACTCGATTGTCCTGTATAGATGGTGATCCCTTATCTGATCCCTCTACCTATCGGAGTATGGTGGGTGGCCTCCAATATCTTACTCTCTCACGGCGGGTGGCCTCCAATATCTTACTCTCTCGCTGCCTGATATTTCCTTTGCTGTTAATCAGGTGTGTCAGTTCATGCATAACCCTCGTTCTTCTCATCTTCAGGTTGTCAAGCGCATTTTTCGGTATATCAAAGGTATAGTTGAGCAAGGTCTTGTGTTTCACCGGTCCAATGACTTTACTTTACGCAGTTTTTCTGATGCTGATTGGGATGGTTCTGTTGATGATCGACGATCTACCACTGGTGCTTGTATTTTTTTCGGACCTAATCTTCTCACATGGACTGCCAAGAAATAGTCTACTGTGTCTCGTTCTAGCACTGAAGCTGAATATCGTGCTCTTACCCATACTGCCCTGAAATCCGCTGGTTTGGTTTCTTGTTTCGTGAACTTGGTATTCCTCTTCGCTCTGCCCCTTGCGTCTATGTTGATAATCTCTCCGCCATCTATATGGCTGCCAATCCTATTTTCCATGCTCGCGCCTGTCATATCGAGATCAACTATCATTTTGTTCGCGAACTCGTTGCTCGCAAAGCTCTTCATACCTTCTATGTTCCCTCCTTTCATCAGATTGCTGACATCTTCACCAAAGGCCTTAGTCGCGAGTGGTTTTCTCTTCTTAAATCCAAGCTCAATCTTCGCGTTACTCCGTTACGCTTGAAGGGGGTAACGAGAATACTACACCAGCAGATCCTATCCAATCTGTCAGCCCCATGAAATCAGCTAATCCCATTACATCAGCCTTAGAAGCCTCCTAACCACAAGCACGGCATTCATCAGCCAGAATGATTGATTGTCAATTCCTCTGTAATATATGTAATTGATTGGACTTACCTTATAACGTTAAGTTTCTGTAAATAGACTTCAGAAAGTCTACCCCATGTACCAATATTTATACTGCAGATAATACAGAGAACGAACTAACTGGATTGTGGCAATTATTCTTAATCTCTCTGTTCTCATCCCTCTCTCTTCCTCTTCAGTTCATTTTCTTATATTGCTAAGCTTTAGATATGTTATAAATAGGAGAATTTGGAGTAACCTTGATAAAATACCCATAATCATATAAATAGGAAATTGTTTCTGAATTTTGGGATAAAATGACCAAAATACCCTTATGTGTGAAAATTACAACAACAAAAATACCCTTGTAGGCAAAAAAGAAAAAGAAAAAGGAATCTGAAATGTAGAGGGCAGCAGTCCACTCTCCTCCCATTCTTTTCCACTTCCCTTTATTCTTTAATTCACAAGGGATGAGTCACCTATTCTAAATTGATGACTCACCTAGCCTAAGATTCTTCAATCATGAATTTATTCTCTTCCTTCTCATTCATTGTATTATCACTCTCTTGCTCATTCACCTTATTTTTATCCTCATTCTTCTTTTGTTCCTCTTCAAAATCCAAAATTCATCACTTCCTCGGAGCAGCCGAGAACTCAAATTTTGGAAGCTCATCAAATGAGAAAACTTCCTTCATAGAAGTTGTTCATTTACGTGATTCCTATGACATGCTCCAAATTCAACTCAATCTGACTAGCCCATACTCTAAAAAGTTGGTATGATCACAGTATGTTTACCATTTCCTATGAAAATTCAAGTTCATGAAGTTTTCAAACACGTATTCAAAACAAGGCAAGTAGTAGAATTAGAACAGTTCCAGCAGCATAGTCTCTACTTTGAAATTTCACAAAAAAATCAATTTAAATTCAAATGGCACAAAACCAAATTTGAAATAACCCTTGAGATATCCATTTTGAGGTTACAAAATCCCAAAATGAAATTGGAACAAAAGAACATCAACATAATCTAGAACTTCACAGAAGCACACATTGAAAGACATATGTCATTGAGGCATTCTAACCAACACTTGATTTACAACTACTACTCAAAAAAACAATATGAAGATGAGCTTCATACCTTCAAAGAATCATTCACTTGAGATGATAATGGCTAATTTGATCAATGGAAGGACAAGTAACAAGCCATTTGAGAGAAAGTGCACATCTATAACAAGAAATTCAATATAATCAATGAATAAGTTTTGTTCATACCAATTTTTAGAGAGTTATAATGGTTGCATTTTGCTAAACTTTTGATATGTTATAAATAGGAGAATTTGGAGTAACTATCATGAAGAGGAATATCATTTTTGGACAACTTTTTTTGAAGGACGTTTTCTCATTTTTGGATTTTGAAGAGGAATAAAAGAAGAATGAGGATGAAAATAAGGTGAATGAGGAAGAAAGTGATGATACAATGAATGAGGAGGAAATGAATAAATTCATTTTTGAAGAATCTTGGGGTAGGTGAGTCTTCAATTTAGAAGAGATTGATGATACAATGAATGGGGAGGAAGAGAATAAATTCATTATTGAAAAGTCTTAGGCTAGGTGAGTCATCAATTTAGAAGAGAGTGATGATACAATCAATGGGGAGAAGAGAATAAATTCATGATTGAAGAGTCTTATGCTAGGTGAGTCATCAATTTAGAAGAGAGTGACGATACAATGAATGGGGAGGGAGAGAATAAATTCGTGATTGAAGAATCTTAGGCTAGGTGAGTCATCAATTTAGAATAGTTAACTCATCCTTTTTGAATTGAAGAATAGAGCGAAGGAAGAAAAAATGGGTTCCTTTTTCTTTTCTTTTTTTCCTTTTTTTTGTTTTGCCTACAAAGGTATTTTTGTGTAATTTTCACACGTAAGGGTATTTTGGTCATTTTGACCCAAAATTCAGAGACGATTTCCTAAGTGTTTGCTGAGTCGATCGCTATACCTAAGAATCATAATGCTCTTACTTCAATTTCTTAAATGTCCTTTGAAATATTCACAAAATATTACGTAAGGGAATTTTTATCCAACTTGAAATTACACATTTAATCCAATAGTCTCATTCCAAAATCACTTGATAAAATACCCATAATCATTCTTCACTATAATATTTCACTGAAATACAAAAATCCACTTTTAATCTTTCAGGGCATTACATCCACACGTAGGAAATTGTTTCTGAATTTTGGGCCAAAATGACCAAAATATCCTTATGTGTGAAAATTACAAAAATAAAATAAAATACCCTTGTAGGCAAAAAGAAAAAGAAAAAGGAACAGCCCACTCTCCTCCCATTCTTTTCCACTTCCCTTTATTCTTTAATTCACAAGGGATGAGTCACCTATATTAAATTGATGACTCACCTAGCCTAAGATTCTTAAATCATGAATTTATTCTCTCTCTTCCCATTCATTGTATCATCACTCTCTTCCTCATTCACCTTATTTTCATCCTCATTCTTCTTTTGTTCCTCTTCAAAAATCCAAAATTCATCACTTCCTTGTAGTAGCCAAGAACTCAAATTTCGGAAGCTCAAATGAAAAAACTTCCTTCATAAAAGTTGTTCATTTACGTGATTCCTATAACATGCTCCAAATTCAGCTCAATCTGCCCTGCCCAGACTCTGAAAAGTTGGTACGATCACAGTATGTTTACCATTTCCTATGAAAATCCAAGTTCATGAAGTTTTCAAACATGTATTCAAAACAAGGCAAGTAGTAGAATTAGAACAGTTCCAGCAGCATAGTCTCTACTTTGAAATTTCACAAAAAAATCAATTTAAATTCAAATGGCACAAAACCAACTTTGAAATAACCCTTGAGATATCCATTTTGATGTTACAAAATCCCAAAATGAAATTGGAACAAAAGAACATCAAAATAATCTAGAACTTCACAGAAGCACACATTGAAAGACATATGTCATTGAGGCATTCTAACCAACACTTGATTTACAACTACTACTCAAAAAAACAATATGAAGATGAGCTTCATACCTTCAAAGAATCATTCACTTGAGATGATAATGGCTAATTTGATCAATGGAATGACAAGTAACAAGCCATTTGAGAGAAAGTGCACATCTATAACAAGAAATTCAATATAATCAATGAACAAGTTTTGTTCATACCAATTTTTAGAGAGTTATAATGGTTGCATTTTGCTAAACTTTTGATATGTTATAAATAGGAGAATTGGAGTAACTGTCATGAAGGAACCATAGTGTTTTGAGCTTTCGAAATGAGTGTTTTGGACTGAAACCGACGGAAGGAACTAGGGTCGAAGACTATAAACAAGTTCCACTCTAAACATTCCCAAAGTGGCTATAGAAGTCTGATCAACCTAAATTTTTTCTATGTTATAATAGACTGAATTTTAAACAACTGTGATGAAGGAACCAAAGTCATTTGAGTAAAGGAAATCATAGAAACATATTGAAACCGAGAATACTACAGTGAAGTCAGGAAACGGTAAACATACTGTGATCATACCAACCTTTCCAAGACTGTCCTAGTCAGATTGAGCTGAAATTAGCGCATGTTATAGGAATCACATAAATGAACAACTTTAATGAAGGAAGTTTTCTCATTTGAGCTTCCGAAATTTGAGTTCTTGGCTGCTCCAAGGAAGTGACGAATTTTAGATTTTAAAGAGAAACAAAACAAGAATGAGGATGAAAGTAAGGTGAATGAGGAAGAGAGTGATGATACAATGAATGAGGAGGAAATGAATAAATTCATGATTGAAGAATCTTGGGCTAGGTGAGTCTTCAATTTGGAAGAGATTGATGATACAATGAATGGGGAGGAAGAGAATAAATTCATGATTGAAGAATCTTAGGCTAGGTGAGTCATCAATTTAGAATAGGTGACTCACCCATTGTGAATTGAAGAATAGAGGGAAGGGGGAAAGAATGGGAGGAGAGTGGGCTGCTGCCCACCCCGTTTTAGATTCTTTTTCTTTTCTTTTCTTTTTCTTTTCTTTTTTTCCTCTTTTCTTTTTTGCGAACGTATTTTTTGTAATTTTCACACATAGCGGTATTTTGGTCATTTTGACCCAAAATTTAGAAAATATTTTCTACGTATTCGTTGAGTCGACTACTATTGCCCTACCTAAGAATCATAATGGCCTCACTTCAATTTCTTAAATATCCTTTGAAACATTCACAAAATGTTACATAAGGGCATTTTTATCCAATTGGAAATTACACACTTAATCCAATAGTCTCAATCTAAAATCACTTGATAAAATACCCATAATCATTCTTCACTATAATATTATTTTTCACTTAAATACAAAAGTCCACCTTTAATTTTTTGGGGTATTACATCCTACCCAACTTAAAAGAAAATTCGTCCTCTAATTTAAGTACTATACTCCGCGTACAAATTAGGTTGTCTGATTCTCACTTCAAACTCCCAATTCCACAAGTATTCCTTTTCCTCTTAATCTTTATTTCTCCAAAATCCTCCATATGTATCATGATCTCTTTAATCCGATCACATGATCTCTTTAATCCGATCACTTAACATACAACTTATATTTTAGATATAACCTACTCTCTATCTCAAGACACAAAAATGTACACTATAATACTTGGCAAGCTCCAAATTCATTCCTAGCACCAACTAATCTTCAAGAGCCTTATACTGTCAAGGACTCTAAGAGCCAGTTTGGCATTGTTGCACTGTGAAAATAATCGATGTCAGATTTGCTGTGAGAGAAATCAGATGTGAGACAAAGCAGTTTGGCGTTTGGTAAAATTTTTGTTAAAAGTGTTGTAAGTATTGATTTTACACATAATCAGAAAATGATTGCCGCATAATCATTAAATCCAGCGCCTCTTCGAAACTGATTCCTATATAATCAGAAAATGAAAGCACCTCATTAGTTGCTTTCCCTTATAGCTTTCTCTCACAACAATTTTTAACAATAAATGATTTTCTCACAGTTTACCAAACGGGTTGAGCTTCTCAAAATTTTTAAAAAAATCACTTATCACCCCAAATAAGCAATGCCAAACAGGCACTTAGTCATGTCCAACTTAACTAGAAGAACTAATTACATTCACGCATATTTTTATTTTCAACATTCATCATCGGAAATCATCGTACATATTTCAAAGCCTATTTAATCTATAAATACCATCAACATGTTCTTATATTTGATACAAATTATCTTATAAGTGATCACCAATGTTTTCAAAATGATGTGATTACCGCATCCACATTAAATTGTTTCCCTATCTCTAAAAACCATGCTTAGATCCTGCGAAGTTACCTTGTAATCCCATTTCATAATCACTTAAAAAGAAATTTGTGAGCATTCCTTCTACCACAAAGCTTAAAAACCTTTCATATCTATTCAACTTAGCATTATTAATCTCAAGAATTTTCTTTTCCACATGCATATTTGTTTATGGATCATCTCCCCAAATCTAAAAAAAATTTCAATCTTTTATGAAGAATCATAACAATACCACCCACACAGAATTAAAAACTCAAGTCATTTAATCAACCAAATGAAATCATATTCCTAAGTAACTAATTACCAAAACTTACAACATTTTCTCTAATTGCATCCAAGTTATCTTAATGATTTCATTATAGGCGTCCTCCAATTTATATAATTCTTACAACCATAAAATCATCCATTTACATAAATGCATCTCCAAAAGTATTAATTAGACCTCGTCTTCAGAGCCTAATTGTTTCACATAACATATTTACTCAATAATCATCAACACAATTTTTCATATTTAACACTGATTTTACTCAGCTAGAACTACAACCTTCTATGCTTAGTAATAATTCTAAAATAAAATCTCCAAATCATACCCAAAATCTATCATAATTTTCTTTCATTCTCCACACTAAGTAACACCATAATTAGATTTCATAGACTAACTTACTATATACTATAATTTAGCTATTCAAGGAAGCTACGAATCTCGGTCACCATAGTAGACTAACTTTAATTCATCACTGCTTCCAATTTGGAAGTATCCATTGAACCTCCATCCTTCCAAATCACACGTCCAAGAAATTTGATTAAAAACCTCCATGAGATTCAAAACATATCAACACTTTAATTTCAACATTCTAATTCAATTCTCACAATTATCATCATTCACTTTCGATGTAATAACTATCAATCGTTTCAACTTAATCACTCGTAACCTAATCTAATAACACATTATTTATTCAAGTCCTTAAATAACTTAAGGCTCCTTATAAGTACCATATACTGAGAACGGTGAACTTCATTTAATATCTCTCTCTCGGAATCGTCCAACAATGGTACACACTTCCTTGATATCTCAAACCACCATATATTCCAACAATGCTACTATCCTTAATTTTCCATAAATCTTTGTGGATGGTCTAGTTATTGCACAATGCTACCTCAATTATTAACATTATTCTCCAAAGTAATCACCACATATAATTTTTTTTGCAATAGTCCTACAACAATCTACTAGCACGTGTTTCCAAAATATCACAACCTTTGGCTTTAACAATACCTAAACATATTCAACATAATCAATTAACATTTCAACTCCTCAACTTATTCCTTGTACATCTAGCCACTCTCCAATCTGTAAGGAAAAAAATCTAAACCAAATCAAATTTGACTAATGCTAATGTTGACGAATTTAAATTCTTAAACTTTTATAAATGTATCCAATAACCACTTAAACTCATAAAAAAAATAACAATGATTTACGTTATTCACACCACCCTTCAATTCAAGCCTATAGTGACCACTCCCATGCAATGCCACACTAATTTTGAAAAATAAATAAATAAATATTCAGACGATCTTGAAATGAATCGGCTAAGGGCTGCTATTCGTCTAGTGAGAACTTACACATCCCTCATTGTCCTCGGATTAGGCATATTCTGCAATGCCGCCACCTTCGATGGGTTGGGTTCGATGCCTTGTTTGTTCACTATTTGCCCTAAGAATTGTCCTGATGAAATACCGAACACGCACTTCTTTGGGTTAAGCCACAATCTATATTTTCTCAATATGTCAAAAATTTCTTGCAGATGTCTGGCATGCTGGGATCTTTCCTAGCTCTTAACGACCATGTCATTGATATTGACCTTCATTGTTTTGTCGATCTGGAATTTTAACATTTTGTTCACTAGCCTTTGATATGTCGACCCTGCGTTTTTCAACCCAAACGGCATCACTCTGTAACAATACAAGCAGCGTTTGGTGATAAAGGTTGTCTTTTCCTGGTCTTCAATGGCCATTAGGATTTAGTTATACCCCGAGTAAGCATCTAAGAATGAGATAAGCTCATAACTAGCATAACATCTACCATCTGATCGATCTTTGGTATCAGATAGCAATCTTTTGGGCACGCCTTGTTTAGGTTGATGTAGTCTACACATACACACCATCTCCCATCCTTTTTACTTACCATAATCGCATTCAAGACCAGGTCAAACACCACACTTCTCAAATGAATCCCACCTCAAGTAGTCTGTTCACTTCATCGCTAATAATTTGGTTCCGCTCAAGTGTGAACCTCCTCTGCCTCTGCTAGTATGGTAGGTAGTTAAGATCGACATTCAGCCGATGACATGCCACCTCTGGGTCAATCCTCGGCATGTCCAAATGTGACCACGCAAACACATCTAAATTCTCTCTCAATAACTTCACCAGTTGTCTCACTATGTCATCTCTGCAGGAGAGAGCCTACCAATATTGTTTAATCGGGATCATAGTGATCTAAAACTTCCTCCTTGAGCGGTTCGATCGTTGGAAATTCTGAAGAGCCCTCATATTCCTCTCTAGTGGGCCTTCCGATAATTGTTAGAAATCCTTACTTTGTTGCAAAGTCACAGCCTTAAGAGTTGTTGTTATGCTGTAGCATTTTCTAGTTTCCACTTGATTCGCTTGATATCAACAGTGGTTTTCCCGTCTTCAAATATGCACCTCTTCACTTGGCAATGTGTCGATGCTTTGCCATTTGTTTGGTGAATCTAGTTTCTTCCTATTATAGCATTATATACACTCGGTGCTTCCATAACCACAAAAGTAACAGATAGTGTCTTACCTGCAGCAATGACTGGTAGAGTGGCATCCCCTATTGGTTGTGCTTTTGTTCCCACAACGTGTAGATCAGTGTTGGGTTCGGTTGGATCTTCTTCTCATCCAACTTCTTTCTTTTGAAAGTGCTCCAAAATAACACGTTTGCGCTACTTCCTCAGTCAATCACCACCCTTCTTACTCTTAAGTTGGCAACGCGGAGGGTCACCACCAATGCATCATTGTCAGGAAACTCAATTCCCTCCATGTCTTTTTGTGTGAATGAGATGACCTTGACCTTTTCTAAGGCCTTGATGGATTTGGAGGCCGATGCGATCCCATATAGGCTTTTGGCCTTCTCTGCTTGCCTTTTTTCTGACCGAGACTGGGCTTCTTCTCCTTCAGTAGGATTTGGTCGACCATGGATGATGTTAATGTCTAGTAGTTCTTTATTTGTCGCAATGTTTCCAATCATCTTTTTTGTTCCATCTTCCTCATTTGTCTTGCTCTCAGGCTCATCACGGTATTGGGATAACATTCCTTCCCTCAGCATTGCTTCTACCTTATACCTAAGGCTTTGGCACTCATTGGTAATGTGCCTGAAATCGTTGTGATGGGCAAAAATCTTGTTTCTGTCTTGCTTCTCTAAGGATTCGTGGATTGCCGGCGGTATTCAAAATATGCCTTCTCCCTTATCCTCGTGAAAAAGTTTGGCCAGATTCACCATGATTTGGTTAAGGGTCAATTTTGTTAGATCCACTGCTAGA
The DNA here is from genome assembly GCF_000346465.2 of Prunus persica. NCBI lineage: Eukaryota > Viridiplantae > Streptophyta > Magnoliopsida > Rosales > Rosaceae > Prunus > Prunus persica. Next base: position 18,659,383 of record NC_034014.1, read on the forward strand.
ACCTTCTCTCAAAGAAAATCTATTTGTCTTTGCTTGTTGTCTTGGTAGAGGAGGCTCTGGGACCGCAATAGTTGTTGTGGCATGTTTTGACTGGGTAAGTTCTTCCTCCGAGTATTACCCCTCATGAAATGTCGGCGAAGTAGTATGAGAATCGCATTCATCAAGGGTATATATTTCCTCCGTGAAACGTCTCAAATAGTCTTTAAGGATTTCACCGATATACTTTGCTTTGTGCTAAATAGGATCGTGACATCCTTCCTCTTCTTCTGATTGCAGATGTACTGAGATATGAACATCTCATAGAGTTGGGTGAAACTACCGATGAATCTTGGTTTCAGCTGTCTAAAACAAGCGAGAAACTTGACTTTGAAAAAGAAATGCATTGTATTATAATATTATATATAAAATATACATCCATTTCTAGTATTAGGGGGGGGGACCTAATTTTAGACAGCTATCATTTGTAAAGGGAATTTTGCATAAATACCACCTGTGCACAATACTACTTGAAATTTTTTGAGTAATATGAAACCCATACTTTACTTTGTGTTGCAATGTACCACATGACCATCAAATATTCCGTTAAGTGATGAGATGGCCAAAGCGGACTCCACATTTTTGTTGACTTGGAAACCACATTTTTGTTGATTGGTTCATTGTTTTTGCTTACATTTTTAGTTTCGGTCCACAAACTAAACCAAACCGATGAAGAACGATTTGACTCTCGGCTTGATTTTTCCAAATCGTCAGTTCGACCAAACTAAACCGACAATAACATAAAAGATTAAATATGTTAGAAGTTGGAGTTAGGCGGTTTTAAACCCCCTACACCCTAATGTTGCTAGTGGATTTAAGAGTATCATTCAGAGAAAATTTTAAAAAATATTTAATTGTTAAGAAACCCTAACATCACCCTAACGCTATTATAGCCCCTAAGTCGCCTCTTCTTCCACTACTGCATTTTACACTTTGCGCGACGAAGAACAAAACGTCGCTCAAAGTCTCATTTCGTCGCCCCAATTTCAGCGCGACAAAAAGGTCGTCGCGCATATTCCGTCGCGCGAAGATCGTGAAGAAAGCCTTTGCGCGACGAGGCACAACCCTTCGTCGCGCAAAAGTGTGCGACGGGTAAACCATCGTTGCACCAACGGTGTGGAGACGAAACAACTGTTCGTCGCAAAAGTATTTGCGCGACGATCAAGTATGCGGCGCACGTATATTTGCACGACGACGGGAATTGCGCGACGAAATATTATTCGTCGCGCAAAATGTGTTCGCGAAACGTATATGCTCGTCGCAGAACAATTCGCGCGATGAGAAAGTTTTCGTCGCACATATAATTGCGCGACGAAAAATTATGCCGTCGCGCCAAATGTTTTGCGCGACGAAGAATTTCGTCGCGCAAAACGTGTTTGCGAGACGTATGTGTTCGTCGCGCATGAATTAAAAGCGATAAAAAAAATTTGATTTTTTATTTTTTTTTTGTTACATGATGGTTTGCGCGACGAAATATTTTCCGTCGCGCAAAAATAATATTACAATTTTTTTTTTTATATTTTTTATTTTAAATAAAATTGGTTTCTTTTTATTGATTAAACAATGAAATTGCAATAAAAATAAATTAGAATAAAATTTTGTTATAAAATAAAATAAATGTATTACAAATAAAATAAATACACTAATCAAATAATGAATCAAAATCAACCGAGTCGTCGCCAGTATGCGGCTCGGAGGACGGGGCGTTCACCGGGGCAGTGGTCTGGTGGGGATGCCCGGGATGGACGGGCTCAGAGGTCGGCGCATCAAAATGCGGGACTGGAATGCCGAACTGTGCGAGGGACTGCAGAATGACCGACATCTGGCTCTGAAGAGTGGCCACCTGTGCTGTCAAAGCAGTGACCTGACTGTTTGACTGCGCCGATGAACGAGGTCGAGGTTCCCTCCGCCGGGCATTCCCCATCCCTCGACAATATGTCCCCGGCCTCCTCCTGAGAGTCTGATCCAACGTCTCCGTCAAGATCTGAAATCCAGCATCCGGTGGAGGAGCCACAGACTCGATCGGAGTCTCGGGAGGAAGCTGGGAGGCGGACTCCTGAAGAACAAGCTGGCTCCTCTCCACCATCGTCGTCTGTTGAACATAACATAAAATATAAATTAAAACATGCATATAAATTGAATGCGTAACATAAGAATTAAAATTAAATAATACTTACATGAAGGGACTCGGCCAACTCATTCCCGGGTCGAACATAAACGTCACCAAAGACGTCGATCTCTGGGAACTTGGACCCCTCCTAAATTGAACAAGAGAAGAAAAATATTAGTATGAAAAAAATAAATTAATAAAAAAATTTGTGATTATTAGTATCAAAAATGAAATAAAAATTTTGTGATTATTACCCGACGCCGTGCATCCATCCTATAAGAAAAGGGTCTGGAGCCGGAATGGTGGAGAAGGGTCTTCTTCTTCCTATTACCCTTATTCACTTGGGCTTTATTCTGTTATACAAAAAATGAAACGTATTAGTTAAAATATAAAAAATTAAATAATAATGAAATAAAAAAATAAAATAAACATTAATAAGTAATAAGTAATAATTAAACAAATATAATTAAAAAAATACCGCAAATTCGGGCGCTTGAAAATGAGCGCAGAGCCACTCCCAACTATCCTCCCGCCCCTCAAGCTCCTTCGGGCAACCCTCCTGAAGAGCGACTTGCGGATCATCATAGGCCTGAAAATGGTAGTGCAAGTCGCTCTTCCACTGCTTGTACCTCTCAGCGAAGAGTCTGTTGACGTACGTCAACGACTCTTCGTCGAGATCCTCCAAGTTATAGTTCGTCTGCAATCAATTAATTAGATACGTTAAGTAATAGAAATATACACAATTTTAAAGAAAAATAATGAAAATGTAAGGTACATACCGACAACTGGCCGCGAACCTCCGCCTGGATCTCGTCAGGCATGACCCTCCAAGACTTCCATTGCATCGGGCAATGGGTCCGCACGACGTGGCCAATGTCGTGGGCCAAGGAGCTATGCAACTCCGCCGTCGGTGCAGCCCGATGGCGCTCGTCGTATCCGATGCTGATACGACTGTTGGTCACCCGGGTGACCTTCGCCGTCTTCAGCTGACGACACGGTCCTCGGGTGTTCCTCTTCGCTGCAAAGAAATAAGGTATTAATGTTAAATAAAAAAACATTGTCAAATTTCAATATAAAATTAACAATACAAAAGTGTAGTTATACCTGGCTGTGATCCCGAGGCACCAGTACCGTCGGTCGATGTCGTGTCGATGGTGTCGGTGGGCCGGTGCCGCTGCCTAGCACTAGCTGGCTGCGCCACGGATGACGCAGATGACACAGGCGCCTGGGGCGCCCCGGGACCAACCACCACGTGGTCCAGCAAAGCAGGAGCAGTGGCAGCAGATGCCGACTGAGCCGGGGGATCCGAACTCGGTGCAGTCGTCATCGACCTACCACGTCTAATCAAGTCTGACATCTGTACATATAATTTCATTCAGAATTTAAACTAATTAATTAAAAGCATAGCCTAACCTAGGGTTTGGAATTTCGGAGTATCCGGGACTCCGATCAACGATCGGTCGAATCCTAAACGATCCTAGAAACATAAAGGTACAACTACGTGAGTTTCAGTTCGATCCAACGGTCCGAACATATCAAACCTGGAAATCGCACAATAGGCGAAATCCGATCAAGACTCAAACGGCAACCAAATTCAAATCCGAGCAAACCTAAGCGCTCGTGACAAACAGGGGATTGCTCTGGGACCCAGTGCCCCACTGCCACAGTATCCCACCCGCCACCACACGCGCCGGCAGTGCGTGGGTGTCCAAAGCGATAAAATTCGCCGGAAAATTCTAAAAACTAAGGGCCAAGGTTCCTACCCTAGGTTGAAAACATTAATTGGAGCCACTTTTGTTCTCGGACGGACCCCGAAAAATGGCCGGAAGTGGCCGGATTTGACATTCTCAAACCGGCCAAAACCTAGGTTTTAATTCCTATTTCCTACAGCAAAAATTCAGTAAATCCTAACCAACCATCAGCTAGAGCACAAAAAGTAGTCGAGAAATCATACCTCAAGCGTCGGAAATGGCGGCCGGAGGAGAGAGAAATCGACGGCGAAGATTCGGGACAAAACCGACGACACGCAACGGCAGGGAGGCGGCGACGGCAGGGAGGCGGCTGAGGTGACGGCAGGGAGGTGGCTGAGGAACGAACGGAGAGAGAGGGCGGAGGCGACGGCGGAGAGAGAAGGGAGGAAAACCAGAAATGGGGAAGAAGGAGGCTCGGGTCGTTTCTGAAGATTTATTCGACGTTGCGCGACGAACCATAACTCCGTCGCGCAAAATCGCATTAATGAATCTTGCGCGACGGAAATATCGTCGCGCAAAGTGGCCCTAATCAACCTTGCGCGACGGAAACAACGGGATTCGTCGCGCAAAACACATTCTGGCCGCCAAAATTTTGGGATTTAGGGTTTAGCGGGAGGCTGAAACTGAAGGGTCTGTGCCTTTTGCGCGACGAAGCAAGCAAGCGTCGCGCAATATTATCATTGCGCGACGCAAATGTTTCTGTTCGTCGCGCAAAACACTTTCTGGCCGCCAAAATTTTGAGATTTAGGGTTTAGCGGGAGGCTGAAACTGAAGGGTCTGTGCCTTTTGCGCGACGAAGTAAGTACGCGTCGCGCAATATCTGTCGCGCAAAATGGCATTCATGAACCATGCGCGACGGAAGCACCCGTGTTCGTCGCGCAAATCACCTCTGGCCGCCAAAATTTTGGGGTTTAGGGTTGGGCTGAAACTGAAGGGTCTTTGCCTTTTGCGCGACGAAGTAACTACGCGTCGCGCAATATCTGTCGCGCAAAATGGATTGCGCGACGTTTTTATTCTGTTCGTCGCGCCAGTTCAGAATTTCATTCGGTTGAAATTTTCACTAAGTGTTCAAAGGGGATGGAGGGGTGAACTGTGTGTCCCAGATTGCGCGACGAATATGAGAATATCCGTCGCGCAATCTTTATGACTTTCACTTTGCGCGACGAAATTAACATTATTCGTCGCGCAAAACCGAAACCCTAAAATGTAAACCCTAAGCCGTAAGCCCTAAGCCCGAAACCCTAAACCCTAAAATAGTTTCAATGATCCAACCGGCAAACTTATTTTTTTATACTTGGAGATCGTATACGCCAAAAATCAAAACGACCAAACATTCAGATATCAGAAAACGGGACAAAATATTTCGATGGTTATAAATGAAAAGTCATGATTTAACGGTTATTTTAATTCCGATTTTGATCATTTTTTGCAGCAACATTTGTTGACCCTATATGAATACAATGACTGAATTTGATCTTCAATTTCAGATTTTTACACTAGGGGATACCACATAAACGTTAAGTTACATTTTGACAAATGTATGAACAAATTTTTGAGTTTTTGGTGAATAGACGATTTTGATAGCACACGCAGTCTACGAAACTAGTTTCACCCATCCAGCCGTCAAACTTGTTTTTTTATAATTCGAGATCATAGACAACAAAATTCGGCCCAAAAAAACATTCAGAGATTAAGTAACGGGGTAAAGCTTTTCAACGGTTCTAAATAAAAAGTGATGATTGAACGGTTATTTGAACTCCGATGTTGATGATTTTTTGCACCAACAGTCCTACACTCCATATGAATACAATGAAATACTTCGATCGCCAATTTGAAATATATATGTGTGTATATATTATACTATAACGTAACCTAATATATATTTGCGCGACGAAGTTCTTCTTATCGTCGCGCAAAAATCCCAGACGCGACGCATTCATGTTCGTCGCGAAAACTATTGCGACGAGGTTGGTTCGTCGCGCAAAATTTACGCGACGCATTTTTTTGCGTCGCGTATGGTATTTTTGCGCGACGATAATGTGTCTTCGTCGCGCAAGGATTTGGCGCCATAACTCCTCCTTTAATTCAAATTGTGTATGCTTTGTATTTTTGGGAAAGGTTTTGTATTCATCATTTTTTATGCTTTGTATTTTTTGGGAAGGCTTTGTATTTCTTCATCAAAACCAAACTAAATTGATAATTAAGATTTGAATCGACCGAATTTATCGGTTTGACTAGATTGATGCCACTAATCATGAACCAAAGTGAAGAAAAATAAGTGGCACACAGCTAATATTGGAGAAATAACTTAAATTTTCTGTTTAAACATGAAGAAATAACTATATCTCAAAAGAAAAAGATAATAATTGAAGAGGCCTTAAGGCGTGAATAAATAAATAAATAAATAAAAACCAATCAACAAGCATGGGGTCGTAATAAGTACTGACTAAAGTATTGACATTCCACTGAAGTTTGTGATGAAATATGGAGAATGAATACACAACTACATATGGACAACTACATATATTCAAAGATTTGTATTACACAAAATGAATACACTAACATAATAAATTTACAAATAAATTCATTATTCATCATCTGAACTATAATAACTTTCGTTATCGTCGCTATCATCACTCTCGGTCTCCCAATCTTCTTCCTCCTCCTCCTCTATAACTGCATCATTGGCGTTGCTAGGGCCCACTGCAACATCGTATCGGGGAAGATCACCGAGGTCAATTGTAATTGACTGAATCGGTATTTCGACTGAAGCCACTCCTTCTATTTGAAACGGTTCTTGTATAACATTTGTATCTCGAAGTGTTTCCGCATCATTTTCCATTGAAGATTCTAAACGTTGGTCAGCCACATTGTCGACGTCGTTGTCACTTGGGTCTAGTTCTGGTATATCATACACGTTCCTATGATCCATCTTCTGCACAACTTTCCACCCGTTCCCGGCTTTAGGGTCATCTAGATACACAATTTGGGACGCCATGTTTGCCAAAATGTACGGGTCGTCATCATACCAAGTTCTGTTAATGTTCACAGACAGTACTCCATGGTCGATTTTAACACTTCCCGCCCTATTTGGGTTGGTATCGAACCATCGACACTTAAACATGATGACTTGGTATCGATCTTTGTAAAGCAATTGCACGACAGTTGTCAGTTTGCCATAGAAATCAATGTCCGTACTTTCGCCTCCACCTGGGACATGGACACCGCTGTTTTGCGTACACAACTTGTCATCTGTGCGGCCCCCAAAAATTTGACGCCGTTAACATTACAACCCGAGAACAATTCAGCGCGAATTGGGCCGAACGCCAAGTTATATAACTCATCACTGTAAGTGGGGGAATTCGATGATTTCAATTTATTCACCTAATAGTATACAAAACCAATTACATGTTAGTCTGACAAAATTAAATACTAAAATTTATATTTGTCAATGAGAAAACACTTATAACTTACAGAATCCAAAACCCATTGTGGAAATAATTCACGGTGTTTCCGGGCAACCAAATGTGATGGATGTTCTCGCTTCATCATCTGTTCATGCTCATCTAAGTAGGCCATTATCTCATCACAATTGTTTAGTACGAACCAATGCGCTACCTCCATGTCATTTCTAGAAAACGACTCTCCTCGTCCAGGATCTCCAAATGGTCGTGCGCTTTGGGCAAAAACAGAAAGTTTTTCATTTCTCATACCTCCGTCATTATTGCGTTGAGGACGATTGAAAACCGTCTCCACATCTTTTAAATACATTCCACAGAAAGTAAGCGACTCATATTGAACCCAAGCCTCTATAATTGATCCTTCGGGCTTTGCCCTGTTGCGTACACTTTTTTTCAGCTCTCCGAGAAGCCTGCCAAAATAAAACGATATGATACAAATTAGCAAACTGTCGATAATGATGCATACACAAATGATAAAGATTATATACCTTTCTATTGGATACATCCATCGATAGTTGACAGGACCAGCAAGCAATGCCTCTTCTAGCAAGTGAACCATCACGTGCATCATACTTGTAAAGAAAGCTGGAGGAAATATCATCTCAAACTTGCATAGGACTTGGACAATGTCATGGCGCAACTGAAACATGTCTGTCCTTCGCAATGTTTTTGCCGTCAGTTGGGAAAAAAATCTGGATAACAACATGATTGGCTTCACCACATCTTCCGGCAGTAGGTGTCGAATACCCACAGGAAGTAGGCGTTGCATGAACACATGGCAGTCATGGCTCTTAAGTCCAGTAAATTTACCCCCATCGACATTCACGCAACGTGCGATATTAGAAGCATACCCATCGGGAAATTTGACAGACGATACAAACTTTAGAAACTCCTTTTTGTCATTCGGTTTCATAGAAAAGAATGCAAGATCCCTTCTAGCTTTATCACTGTCCTTATTCATCCATAAACCCCTTCGTATGCCCATTCTTTCCAAATCAAGACGAGCTTTGATCGTGTCCTTCGTCTTCCCCTCGATATCTAAAATCGTGCCCACCAATGTGTCGAATACATTTTTCTCAACATGCATCACATCTAGATTGTGCCTCAATTTCAGTTTCGACCAATATGGGAGCTCAAAAAACATAGGCTTGTACGTCCAGTTCAAATGTGTAGCAGGTCTGGTCCGACTAACTGTTTTCCCGAACGGAGCAAAATCCAAACGGTTCAGCTGTTCCAAGATCTCATCACCAGACCATTCTCTAGGTCTGAGGCGACGCTCTGTGTTCCCGTCGAACTCTTTATCTTTTTCTCGCCACTCGTGGTCCCATGGCAACCATCTCCAATGACCAAGGTAACAAACTTTTCCCGCGTGCCAACCAGAAGTTACATCTTCCTTGCATACAGGACATGCCATATAACCCTTTGTGCTCCACCCAGAAACCATTGCATATGCTGGAAAATCATTCACAGTCCACATAACTGCTGCTCGCAAAGTGAACATCCTCCCAGTTGATTTATCGTACGTGCGAACACCGTTTGTCCATAAATCCTTCAGCTCATCAACCAGAGGCCTTAAGTACACATCAATTGACCTGCCAGGATCCTCAGTTATCAAAACAGTCATCATCATGTATTCTTTTTTCATGCATTTCCAAGGCGGAAAATTATATGGGAAGGCGAAAATCGGCCAAGTGCTGTGGTGTTGGTTTAAAACCCCATACGGATTGAATTCGTCAGTGGCAAGTCTCAATCTTACATTTCGGGGATCAGCAGCAAACTCGGGGAACGTTCGATCGAACTCTTTCCATGCCTCCCCATCTGCAGGATGCCGCATCACATCATCGTCTACCCGTTTTTCCTTATGCCATCTCATGTCTGTGGCAGTATGCGTCGACATATACAATCGCTGCAACCTAGGTTTAAGGGGCAGATAACGCATGACTTTTTGTGGTATCTTAGTCGTTCTATTCTGGGATGTCATTTTGAACCTCGACTCATTGCATATAGGGCATGTATCCAACGTTTCATGCTCTTTGTAGAATAACATGCAATTATTTTTGCAAGCGTGGATTTTTTCATAACCCAATCCGAGACCGTGCAACACCTTCTGTGCATGTTTATGGTCTTTCGGCAAACAATTGTCCGTCGGAAGCATTCTCTTGAAAACCCCCAAAAAGTAATCGAAACACAAGTTCGACATACGATACTTTATTTTTCCGTGCATTAGCTCCACAATGGCAGTGAGAACGGAAAAGCTCTCGCACCCCGGGTATAACTCTTGGTTGGCATTTTTTAACAGTTTTTCATACTGTTCAAACTCCGCACTGTCTATTGGTGTAGGCACGTCATCTTCCCCTTCCTGATTGATGTTGGTCGATGCGAATGGAAAAGCATCATGTATAATACCCATGACTTGATCATTAGGATCCACAATAGGTTCAACATTGTCCACTCTTGGGGCATTTGAAGACGAAGCATGCTCTACTTGTTCGCCGTAAAGGTTCCAAATGCTATATGTTTCAATCATTCCATTCCTTACTAAATGAAATCCAACATTTTCAATTGTCTCCAACAACGTGTTGTTACACCTCCTACAAGGACAACGGATTCTAGTTGCACCCGGGTTGTGTCTACGTGCAAACTCAATAAAATCCTCGATTCCATCCAAGTATTCGTCTGCGCATCTATTCGGGTTCTGTATCCACCTTCTGTCCATAATTCCTGAAACCACAATCATGACACAACAATCACAACAACTTCATACGAAGTTATAATGTCACCTTATGCCTCCGGCAAGGGCCCTATCCCATTCGGGAATGCATAGTCCTGTCACGTCACCTACGGCTACATGAGATTAGATTTCGACGTGGATTAATTTCGGCAGCATCTCGACACAGTTCTTGAAGTGGGCATAGGTATAAATACCTACGTACCACCCGAAGAACGTACCGAGATGACACCGAAATCTCCACAATCGAAACCTAATCCTGTAGCCGAAGATTATGTGACAACACTATGCATTACCAAACTGTCCAAATAATGGGACAATTCAAGAATTAATTGGACCGCAGTCATGCATTACGCATCCATGCACGAAATCCAACTAATCTCGAACGGGAAACTACGTGTTACTAAACATAAAAATAAAAGTACGAAGTTAATTTCAATTAACTTCGTACATCACAACACATTGTGCTATGTCACGCACAATTTCACAACATTATACACATATAACTTCACAAAAAAATTACAAACATAACAAACAAACTTTTACAATAACATACCTTCTCAATCGTTCTCCACCAATCACCAATCACAAATATCCCTAACGATAACAAAATTAATAGCGTTACTATGAATTTACATTAATACATTTAAACTAACGACAAAAAATACATACCCAATGAACGTACTGAATTCACAGCAGAGCAACGGCAGGGAGAGTGAGAGAGAAGCAAAATACAGTGGGAGAGTGAGAGAGAAGCAATGGCAGATACTAAAATGAAGAAGAAAGACTTTGCGCGACGAACAACCCAGTCCGTCGCGCAAAATGCCGTCGCGAAAACCCACTTTTCCGTCGCACAAAAAAACATTTCCGTCGCGCAATTGCCTGCCGACATCAGGTTTTTTGCACGACGAATAAAATTATCCGTCGCACAAACATCCGTCGCGCAAATAACATTATTCGTCGCGCAAGGTTTCGATTACGTCGCGCAAATAACATTTATTTCGTCGCACAAGATAGCACCGGCATTACACTTTACGCGACGAAGCTAATTCCGTCGCGCAAAAAAAGTTTTCCCACCCTGCATTTTGCCGCCAAAATTAAGTAACCCTCGTTTTCTTACGCGACGGTACATATTTCCGTCGCGCTAAGGCGTCTTTTGAGACGAAAAAGTTCGTCGCGCAAAGTTTTTTACAGCAAAAAAAATTAGACAATTTTCTGTCCATCTTTACGCGACGAAACATTTAGATTGTCGCGCAATATTGTCATGCGCGACGATTGTTTTCGTCGCGCAAGATTCTGGCGCCAAAAAAAAAACCGGTGTTTTTTCCCCGACCTTTGCGCGACGAAATTAGTGTTGGTCGCGCATAGATTGTTTGCGCGACGAAAATTTTTCGTCGCGCAAGTGTTCTGCTGTTTGCGCTCCGGTATTTTTTTTTCGTCGCAATAGTGATTTTTGCGCGACGAAAATATGTTCGTCGCGCAAACTTCCGTCGCGCAAATAGTAAATCGTAGTAGTGTTCCTCATCTCTCATTTCTGTGCTCTCTCTCTCTCTCTCTCTCTCTCTCTCTCTCTCTCTCTCTCTCTCTCTCTCTTTTCTTTTCTTATGTCTCCCAGGTTTTGCCCTCGTCAAACCATGTTGATCGAAACCATTGGTTCAATTGATAGTCGGCAAGCCGACAATATCGACGTCGGTGGAGGTCTTGTTTGTAGCATTCTGACCACCGTTAGTTCGGTTGCCGGTTTGTGTAATTGAAGCGAACCCACCCCTATTGAAAGAGTGATAATTTTTCATTTCAAAATGTTGAACGCCAAAATTAAAATTAAGAATAAAAAGGAAAAAATTAATGCACTACTAAGAGCAACTCCACCCATTTGCCCTTAGCCATGGCAAGGGGGGAGTTAGGGCAGCCACTATTCACGTGAATAGTGGTTGCCCTTGCAAATAGTATTTTGTGTTTCCACCCATTGCCATGGCTAAGGGCAATTACTATTCATTTTTTTGTTTTTATCACAACTTTTTTAATGAAAATAATTAATTTGGATAATATTTTCAGATAAGATTTCCCGGGTTCCTACGTGTCAAGACTATTCATAATCAGATAAAATTTTCGGATAAGATTTTCGGATTCAAATTTCGGATGAATTTCAAAATTCAAATTTCAGATAAATTTTTGGGTTCAAATTTCGAATGAATTTCAAAATTCAAATTTCATATAAATTTGGGTTCAAATTTCGGATGAATTTTAAATTTCAGATAAGATTTTCATCCAATCAAATCAAGCCACGTGGCATGTCTATCTTGCCAAAATTTTCTATAAAACCAGAGGCTCGGCTCATACCTCTCACACCACATCTTTCTATATTTTCATTTCTCAGAGTTTAGATTTCATACTTCATTCATTCTCAATGGAAGATTTTAGGAGATACTTGGAGAGGCAAGAGCGAGAAACAAATGAGAGAAACCGTAGAGCAGATGAAATCAATGAGTTGCAGAAACAAGTCGATGAACAAGTTCTCATAGCAGTGGCTTTGCAAGATGAAGAGAACCAAGTTCGTCGCCCTGGTTCACAAGTCGGCCGCCGCCAGAATGTGGACAGACATAGGCATTCTCGGGGTAAGAATCTTTTGGAAGATTATTTTATCCCAACTTCTTTGAACTCTGATATTGATTTTCGAAGGCGATTTAGAATGCAACCTCATTTGTTCAATAAAGTCATGCATGATATTTGCAATTATGATGCATACTTTGTTCAAAAGTGTGATGCTATTGGGTTTTGGGGCTTCTTCCAGAGCAAAAGCTTACAACTGTTATACGAATGTTGGCGTATGAAGCATCTGCTGATCAGGTGGATGAGATTGCCCAGATGGGGAAGTCCACTACGTTGGAGGCTTTGGTAAGATTTTGTCAAGCAGTTAAAACTCGGTACACTAGGGACTACCTGCGTAGACCTACTCCCAGGGACCTCCAATGGCTTCTACAAAAAGCCGAAGCTTAAGGATTTCCAGGAATGATTGGTAGCATCGACTGCATGCACTGGCAATGGAAGAATTGCCTAACTGCCTGGCAATGTGATTACGGAAATAGAAAAGGCCAAAAAAGTATCATCCTTGAAGCCGTTGCTGGCTTCGACACATGGGTTTGGCATGCCTTCTTTGGAGTTGCAGGTAGGGGTGGGCACGGTTCGGTTTAGACCGGTTTTTGCCTCAAATTAGAACCGATCCAATACTATTCATCCGGTTTGGTTCGGTTCGGTTTTAATAAAAAAAATTCAAAAACTGTCCGGTTCGGTTTGAACTGGTTTCGGTCCGGTTCCGGTTCCGGTTCAGTTTTGAACCGGATTATAAAAATTATTTTTTTAAATTACTTTTTAATACAATTCTTAACTGAAATATTATTTTTTTACTTGAAAATTAACAAATTATTCAATTTCATATAAAAAATAAATATTAAAGTGAGAAAAGAAAGATATTTTGACATTGAACTTGGATAAATATTATTTTTTTTAGTGAAATTAAAAATATAGCATTAAATATAAAATATATATTGAAAATATATTTTTTTTTAGTTTCACCGGTTCGGTTCGGCCCGGTTCGGTTTTTGAAGACATGGAACCGGATCCGGAACCGGTCCAAACCGGTCCGGTTCGATTTTTGACTGGTTTTTGACTTTTTGGTCAACTCGGTTTTTTTTCGGTTTGATTCGGTGCGGTTCGGTTTGGATTTCCGGTTCGCCGGTTTGAGTGCCCACCCCTAGTTGCAGGATCCCAAAATAAGCTCAACGTGCTGGGTCAATCCCCGATCTTCAACGATGTATTGAGAGGCCAGGGCCCCAATATCACCTATCAAGTCAATAATACAGTGTACCAAACGGGGTATTATCTAGCTGACGGCATTTACCCGAGGTGGACCACTTTTGTCAAATCCATTCCGAATCCTCGATCCCAGAAGCAAACATTATTTGCTACCTATCAAGAGGGATACAGGAAAGATGTCGAAAGGTGTTTTGGCATCCTTCAAGATCGGTAGTTGATTATTCGAGGTGCGGCCCGTATGTTTGATGAGGAGATCCTCAGAAGCATTATGATGACTTGCATCATCCTCCATAATATGATTGTGGAGGATGAGTACGATTATGATGCTTTAGAGGTCTACGAACCGGATCCAATGAACACGGCCTTGGCACGGATTTATGAAAGGCCCATGGGGCCAAGTGGAGAACCATTTGAGCCGGAACTGTTGGTGAGGGATGGTCATTTGATGACCCGAATGATAGATCGATATAAAGAGATGCAATCTTCGTATATTCATGAAATGCGTCAAGTTCACTTGATTGAGCATCTATGGGCGGTGAAAGGCAATGAAGATGAATGATGGAGCATAGATGCTTTGGTTATGTTTTATTTAGTTATGGTTAGGTTGTGTTGTATTTTTATTTATTATGGTTTGGTTGTGGTTTGTTAGTATTATTGTGCCTTGTTTGTAGTTTTTTTTATTTTAATTTTGTTTTGTTTGAAGTATGGAATATGTTGAATAAAAATGTAATTTATTGAATTCTTTGTTTATTAAATAAAGAAATCTAATACAAGTCATTACGAATTACTACTACTAAAATAAAATACATGAATTACAATAACTTTAATAGAAAACATGAAAAATACAAATACATAAAAGGTATGCTAACTAATTTAATGGTTTCCATCATTTAACCAATCCGTGTTGCTAGGCCCATCATCCCGGAAAAGTCTTCTTCTCATAACATCCCTTCGTTCTAGCTTCCAAAATTGTTTTGTTTCAGGGGACATATGACTTGTATCCATCGTCATGGTTTCCTGATCCGTCTTGTCTATATCTTTTTTGCGCAAATACTCCCTTTCTCGTGCATACTCAGCTTGAAGGGCCAACTCGTTATCCTGACGTTTCTGCTCCATTTCAATTCTTATGTCGTTTTGCCTTGCAATTTCCTCCAAAAACTTTGAATTATTATTGCTTGAATTACCCGCTTTCTTTACCTTCGCGGCCTTTCGGCCAATGGGCCTCAGCTCCTTTTCGATGGGTGAGTCTTGACTCATAGGGGAATCGAGAGGTGAATCCGATGTTATTGAATCACGGAGTGGCGTCTCGTTTAACACAACGGCGGGACCCGTCGGAATAATTATGAAGCGTTTGCAATATTTCACCACCTCCCAACATTCATGATGGTTGAAATTTTTTTTGCCACCCCCGGTTGCACCAAACCACATTTGTGCTTGAATCATCTATTTAACAAAAAATAGAAATGCAATAAATATTTAAAATATATTGGATATGCAAGTAACAAAAATAATAATAATGGAAATGCAATTAACCTTACAATTAAATTAGAAGTGCAAGAAAATTAAGAAACAAGTGGAAATGCAAGAAATATTAACAACATATTGAAAATGCAAGAAATATTAACAAAATATTGAAAATGCAAGAAATATGAACAAAATATTTAAAATGCAAGAAATATTAACAAAATATTGATATTGCAAGAAATATGAACAAAATATTTAAAATGCAAGAAATATTAACAAAATATTTAAAATGCAAGCAATATTAACAATATATATATATATATATTAGGAGATTAAACTTAATAAAACGAAAATTATAAAATACTTACCTCGTTAGTACGATTTTCCCCGCTTCTATAGTTGTCCATCGCTTTTGCTAGGGCATCTCTCCATTTTTCCAATTCTTTATTGAGAATTTTTCACCTACTAGATAATGCCATCTCCGTACGAGTAGAACCCGGAATTTTTTCACAAAATTCGGCATGAATTTTTTTTTCACATATGAAAAAATTTCATCTCATTGCCAGACACGGGACAATGACAAATTTGGAGCCAAGCCTCATACAAGGAAACATCTTCCATAGTGCTCCAAGCCCCTCCGGTTTCGATAGAAGAAGCCATAAAAATATGAAATAAAAATACAAGGTGAAAAAGAGGAAAATGTTGAGTAAAGAGTGAATAATAGTAGAAGTATAATGAAATGTATGAGGATTGGTGTTGAAAGTAAAGGGTATTTATAGGTATTTATAGAAAAAAAAAATCTTAATTTTTTAGAATTTTGTAAAAAAAATTTCATAATTTTATTGCCCAAAAAATGCCAGTCATTGGATTGGATTCGGATATGCTGATTGGAGGGCTGGGGGCGCAACACGTGGCATCTTCCCGTTGGAGCTGGCGTCGCGCTGACGTCAGCGCGCTGGTTCAAATTTTTTTTACCGTTGGCGCTTGCAATGCACACGTAAATGGTAAAAAAAATTTGAACGCGCTCGCTAACGTCAGCACCCACGGGCTGAAGCGTGGGCTGAACTCGCCTTCAGGCTGGCCTGAGTTGGTGGGACCCACAAGCCCCCCGGGCTTGGGCTGGCCACTGGAACGAAATTTTTTTTTCCCCCCCTAGCCTCGGGCTCGGCTGGCCCGTCGAACTTGCTCTAACGGCTGCCCTCTCTCCCCAAGCAGCCGCTCGCCCTCCACATCCCATCGTCTCTTTCGATTATTTTATTTCTTCTACATTAATTTTTTAATGTTTTCAAGTCCAGATAATGCCATTGAGTGTTCTTCTTGGTTTTGTGGATCTGAAGAGAGAGAAGGGGTGGCGTTGAGGGTAAATAAGAGCAACGTAGCAAAAACAGCCTTTTATGCTTTTTGGGCTTTATTCGAAAATATTTTTGCCTTTTTTCATAAACTAACAAATTTAACACCTTCAGACCGGAAAAAAAAAAACAAATTTAACACCTATGCTTGAAACTTTTTATTTTAACTTTTATTCAAAATAAAGTAAACATTCAACATAAAAGGCCTCAATTTTTATTTTTATTTAGAACCTCCAAAATTAATAAATCGACCTTGGCATTAATGTTTGGTTTTTCATGTGAATGTCTAATGCCGGTCGACCGACCCCATTGTCGGTCAAAGAGCAGTGTAATTTTTGTCATTCCCAGTCGATGGGTACATGTATTTTCGCATAGATTTGGGCCAAGGATGATGTGCCGATTTCTTCAGAAATTAAATTATTTTCTGATAAATGAAAAAAAAAAAATTAATCAGACAAAAGACTTTAGTGCATATGGTGTTATTCATATTAAAAGAATAGATGAAACTCTAGTGTCCATAGATAATTACAAACAGACAATATAAAAAGTGTCAAAGAATTACATAAAATAATATAAAACAAAATTCTACATTGACCGATAATTTTTCCTTTCCCTTTTGGTTTGAGACCTCTTATGCAATCCACGAAGTTGTTCTTCCCACACCTCCCTTTGAAACACGGATCTCTTTACCTCCATACAAAATCCCTCGACCCCTAACCCTGCTGATGAACCAGCCAAACCCAGCTGGTAATCATACATTTCGCGTGAAATCGGGTCAGAAAGTGTTTCATAAGCCTTTTGAAGCTCAATGAATTTTCTTGTTGACTCCTCTTTTGCTGAGGGAGGGCAAAGATCAGGGTGGAATTTGCGAGCCATGCTTCTATAGGCTTTCTTTATGTCATACAAGCCTACGTTGTTCTCAGAACCAAGAGAAAGTACCTCATAAAAGTTGGGCTTCTTTTTGTGCATTGGTAATCCATCAGCTCTGCAGGAAATGGTTCGAAGTTTAAAACTATGAGCTCTTTGCTTTGGCCTTGCTTTCTGCAGCATTGGAGCCATCTTTGCTACCTTAGGGTTGATGCTTTGCAATGGCAAAGACATTTCCATGTTTCTGTTTCTGTTTGAGAGAGAGAGAGAGAGAGAGAGAGAGAGAGAGAGAGAGAGAGAGATAGAGAGACTGAATTAACGAAGAGTTGACAGCTTAGGTAGCAATATATTTATAGTGCAACAGCTGCCTCCACTGCATTTTTAAGTGTAGACACGAAACGAGGTTAGATTTTTTTTTTTCCTTATTAAGACCGTTGAATGAAAACTTTGGCAGCAAGTTTATGCCATTGTCTTTGTGTGGTGTTTCCTCGCATTGTAGCTTGCTGTAGTAATTGACCATATGCTATCGAGAATGCTTATAATATGTTTGTCTGTCCTCATAAATTATTCAATTCAATGGACCGTCGCCTTAATTAGTGTACAGATTAACATTAAGGGTGAGAATCGAGCATGCTTATCGTGTTTGTGTCGTATCATTTGGGACCCATGTACATCTTTAGTTGGTTGAACACTAGTTAACTTTAACCCTATTGTTGATTGTGTTATTCATGAGTTGATCGTATCAAGTAATCACCAATATGAACAGTTAACTTCATGTTAATTAAGTTCAAGTTGTATTACCGTATAGGGTTAAAAGTCTTCATCGTGTATTAAAATTAGAATAATAATAATAAACGTGTTTTTTCTAGAAGAAAATCGACATTTTTCACGGAAACTAATTGCTTCATACATACAAGACAACGCTAAAACCAAATTTACGAAAGATTTATATTTGAAAACAAGTAGTGAAGACCATAGATAAACGGTTACAATTTTTTTTATTTCTTTTGGTCCAATCTTCTGATTGTTTATAGCTGTCCACTCCTTTTTCTTTTCTCTGCTTCTCTTGTTTGCTTGCCAAGCAAGCAATATAAAACTTCCAATGGGGAGAGAAAATATATGGTAAATTAAACCAAAATTAATCTCATCATTAACAACGCCCTTTATATTCAAATTGATTAGCCATTGAATTTTTTATAGGATTCATTTTTCGTACAGATATTGTTGCACTGTTTCTGCCGGCCTGCCATATTTCTCAATATTTAATTTTTCTTAGTGTCCTTTGATTATAAAAATCAATAATAAAAAACAATAATTTGCCATGAATATTCGTACGGAAATAAATCTTCTGCCAAAAAAAGAAAGTGATCAACTTTAATTAAGCATTATTAATTATAAGCCGTTCAACATTTGAATTCCTTTTTTACTATATTAGCCGCCGGGAGTGGATTCAATGGACCAAAACTAAAAAGTATTAGATTTCGTTGTAATTATTTAACATAATTCCTTGTTTTTTGGTAACAATTTTTAATTAATTAGGAATCCATTTTAATTTATGCAATGCATATTATGGACCTCTCTATCTGTCCTGTACTCAGCAAGTCTCTATCTATTCCACCGCAACCCAAAACACAGATATATCAAATCTTTTTTGTTCATAAAAAGCTGCCCATTAAAACAGCGAAGTTTTGTTTTCTAGGCATAAAACCATAACACTGTTCCACAAGAAAGTCCAATCATCACAAGGTGGTGGTGGTGGTTGTGGTATATAAGATTATCAACAAAAGGTATTTGTTTATGTTTCTGTAGACTTTTTTTGTTTTAATTTTATGCCTGTGATATTGGGAGAGAGAAGAATCGAACCTAGAACCTCGGGTGTAAATGTGTTTCTTTCTTTTTGCATGCTTAAACAAGAGGTAAATCCCCTTAATCACTTAAGCTACGAGCTCTTTGCAACTGATATGTTGGCTTTAAAAGTTTATATTTCAATATTCAAATGTATATTGCCAGTCACCCATGAAGAGCAAAATTGTTAACGGGCCGGCTTCCCTTGGGGTCCAATTGCCAATAAATTATGGTGTGAATACGTTGAAGCAGGACTATTCTCAGTAGAGCAATAGAAAATATGTAGAACGCTCTAGCTGTTATCTTCTTTTCCTGCATGAAAGAGAAGTTGCTCTGTTACCAACAAATTTTTAGTAAGCTTCCGGTGATACAACTGTATAATTTGGGGCGGCAATTACCTAGTTTTCTCTAGCGGCACATATATTCCATAAGAATTGTAGTCTTGAAGAGTTCTAGATTCCATATTAATTCTATTATGGGTTTTAATTTTTGTTTAAAGACTATTTTTTAAAAAGACCTATGGGTTTGATTTCTAAATTTGATTAATTAATTAATTTATTTTATAGTTGGGTAAGTCAAAGAAAGAGAGGCAAGAGAGAGAAGGATGGAGAGAGTTTTATGGTTTTTTTCTTTTATTTTTTAAAGATTTATAATTTTTCATAATTTATTTTATTACTTTTATATAATTTGTGGGGCCTATCTACTGCCACGTCATCAATTAACAAATTTGTGAATAGAAAGACTGATGGTAGGTATGAAAGTGGTGTGAAAATAAACTGTGTATGCGACCATGATGAAGAAAAAAAATGATTTATCAAACTTTAAAAGTCGGTAAACTTTAACGTAGTGATAAGCTTATATTTTATATTTATATATATATATTATGCTTCCTTTACTTATTTATTTGTTAATTTCTTTGGATTAAATTAGTTGTTTTAATTGGTTTTGTGAGATCTTGGAAAGAATTGTGAAATAGGAGAAATTGACGTAAAAAGGGGCAAGAAGATGAAGATTGGAGATTAATTAAAAAGAAGCCAAGTCATTCCTTTTGTTGCAAAGAGTATTGTCAAATTTTCAAGTTCAAGATGGTTCAAGTCTTACCAAGTCAAACAAGGAGAAATAAAGAAGACCCTATGTTAGAAAGAATCCTATTTTTATAACAATTGTAATTATATCTTAGATAGGTAGGATTTCTAGGAGTATTATAAATAGGGAGTTTCGGCCATTGATCAAAGGATCCTTAACCCTCCTCCATCAAATTCCACACATACATACTCATAGTCGAAACACTTAAAGGAGAATACGAAGAGAGCTTGCGCAACCTTGGCGTTCTACTTCTGGAATTTAGTGTCTTCCATGTCTTCATCAACCATCATATTTCTTAATAAGTCTTTTATGAACTAATTTCTTTTATAGGGCTACGATGTAGCCTAGCTATACTCAAATTCTTTGATATTATTAATATTATTTATCTATATATGTTGAGTGCTTGTTACTGTTTAATGCTTTCAATTAATTGACCACTAATTGCGTGATTGGAAGAATTCGATTGAGACCGGAATGAGATGCCTAATAAATAGCTTCTTATAACAAGTACCATAAATTACTGTTTAATGCTTTCAATTAATTGACCACTAATTGCATGATTGGAAGAATTCGGTTGAGACCAGAATGAGATGCCTAATAAATAGCTTCTTGTAACAAGTACCATAAATTACATAGCCGACTCAGAAGATTAGGTTATGGTTTGTGTAGTCTTTAATGTTTTCCACAAATCTTAATGAGTTCTTAGCTATGTAAATCCACAACTAGGAATGAAGTGGATTGATGGTAAGGAATATAACTAATATAACTCAGAAGAGAGTATTGGTAAGGTAAGAGAAAACGATTATCAACATGCTAGGTAATTAAGATTTGACAAGCTAGAAGGATTTGGGTGGGATTAGCTAGGTGAAATCAGTGTCCTAGTACTTTATCATATTTATTTTCATCTTTTACATTATTGACTTAATCTCAATTTATTTTATTTACTTAATTAGATTTTGTTGAACCAAAAAAATCCACAATTTTTTTTTTGCCAAGGTTGTATTGGTCAATGAGGCGGAGGTTGCTGCAGAATATTTGTAGAAATGAGGGGGAGATCTAGGGAAAGGTTGCCGTGAGGCTGCACACACAAAATAAATAAATAAATAAAAGCAAGGCTGCAAAGGAAAAATATGAGGGCAGTGAAGAGAGAGCACAGCTTGAGGCTGAACAAAAAAAAATAAAAAACAAAAAACAAAAGGTGCTGTTCTTCTTCTACAATGCTACGAAATTGAAGAGACCAAAGACAACCATTAAGCCATCTGCTGTCCTCTTTTGAGAAATATTTCCTCCATGCTTTTTGAGCAATTCTCTTTCAATCAAATGAGGTCAAACCCGTAAAACAAATTCTATGGATGATGAATCCATTTTTTCTGTGTTAAGCATAGCATGCCACAAATACATAGGTGAGAAACCCAGAAATAATTTTGATGCAAAATTCATGGGTGAGAAACCCGAAATTATTTGGATGCAAAATCCATGGGTGAGTTACCCCAAAATAATTTGGATGCAAAGTCTGTCATTAGATATTAAACCTTGAAATCAAAGCATTGAGTTTTGCACCCCGGATTAATGGTTGATAAGTGTATGTTGAGTCTCAATCCTCAAATCAAATTTCTTGGATAACAAATCCATTTTGATGGAAAACCCATAAATCAAATATTGGGTATTTAACCCACGAGAATGAAGCTCACTCAAGACTCAACAAGAAAGTCTTTGGGTATTCAACTCACAAGAAATGGATGGGGTGTTCGACCCACTGTTTGGCTTAGGGGTGGGCACGATCCGGTTCGGTCCGGTTCTCACCTCAAACCAGAACCAGAATTGATACTATTTAACCAATCCAATTCGGTTCGGTTTAAGCAAATTTTTTTTAAAAACTACCCTATTCGGTTCTGACCAGTTTCGGTTTTGAACATAATTATTAATTTTTTAAATTTATTTCCCAAAAAAATAAAAATTATAATAAATGAGTTTTTTTTCTTTTACTTAAAAATTAACAAATGATCCAATTCATACAATGAGAAATTTTTTGAAGTTGAAGTTGAAAAAATATTAATTATAAAATTTAAAATATAGCATTGGATTTTAAAATTTTGTAATAAAAAAATACAACCGGTCCTGTTCGGTGCGGTCCAGTTTGGTGCGTTGAAAATCCAAACCGATTCGGTCCAGTTTGTTGACTTTTTCGATCAACTAGTTTTTTTTCACTGATCTGGTTCGGTGTTCCAGTTTTCAAGTCTCAATGCCCACTTCTACTTTGGCGATCCTATAAAAAAAAAATGAAAAGGAAGCCTATAAACAAAAAGATGCAAGTACAATAAAATTTGCGGTGGTCGGCTTCATGGTGTTGTGCCTTTGCGCCATTTCCCAAATATGACACTCTCAAAATTGCTTTATGCAAACAACAATGAGAAGAGTCAATAAGATTTAAAAACAAAAGGAAGGCCATATGATTTATTGGCTATGAAAGTCTGTTTGTTTAACTTAGCAAACAAAGAAAATGGGTTTACTGCAAGATTTGTTTTGTCAAATTTTCACTCCAGCATGTCATATGCAAGAGAGAAGGAGAAGGAAGGAAGAATTGGCAAATATAACAAAGGCTAACAAGCCCAAAGCTATCAGCTACAACAATCTAAATATGCAAAGTTTGAGTCAAAACCCAGGCAAACTAAACCAAAAGAAGTGCAGATCCCTCTCAGAGAATACAAATTATGGGAGAAGGCTTCAAAGTAGAGCAAAGCAGTTCATCGACAAATGCTCAAAAGCATGATGGTTTGAGATGCTCCATTGTCCATTAATTCCTTGTAAAACATATTTTTCTGTACAGAATAAAAAAAATAGTATTTGGCTGCACACCAAATAAAAGATGAAGTAAAGGCAACGTCAGCAGTTTTAAAGACAAGGCACAAGAAGTCCAAGACTTGTTGACTCCAACGTTACTAATTGTATGTCGAAGAAAGTAAGCATGGACAGCTATAGAAGGTCATCATATGAATCCCAAGAAGAAAGATTGTAAGCCATGAGACACTATGCCAAGAGGAATGTATCGAAACGTGTCGACAAAGGTTCACGAGAACTAAATAAGTTGGCAGTCAAAGAAGCTCAACAAAATGGCATTCCGATCTATTTGCCTCAATTTTCCCATGAATCGAAGTAGCAAGAGTTTTCTCAAAAAACACAACAATGAAGCCCCGATAAAAACCAAAGAGCAATCTCAAGCCTCTCAAACCTTACTGTCAGCACCAATATCAAATTATGAAGTGTTTAAGTGCAGTCTAAAGGCTAAAAAGATATCAATCCAAAGTGAGGCAGTTCAAAGAACACTAGTATAATTCCACACTCAAGTCAAGATATGAGTGAGGGTATGCAGGAGGCCTAAACCCACAAGGAGTTCATGCGGCCTTGCTCTTCCAAATTCCACTGCTGGGTCATGCTCCGAGCATCAAGCTCATTCTCAAAAGATACCAAGAGAGCATCAATATGGCTTAACAGGTTTGTTCATCACGAGAGCCCATTAATCTCAAATCCTCAAAATCATGCTTGAGGAAAAAATCCAAGTGTCAATGATCGAATTGAGTTAGTGGGTTCATCAAAATAGCTCATTAATTTTCTTTGACATTGACAATAAAAATGGTATAAAACCATTCCAAATTTTCTCATAGGTCATACTCATGCAAATTTCAATGAAATCAAATTCAAATCTCTCAAACACAAATTCTAAATTAATGGGCCACATTTACCCATTAATTTCCAAATAATTGGAATATGTCAGTTTGATCCAATTAAGGGTACGTAGACAGTCTAGCATCCCACTAGACGCAACCGCAACCAAATTTGAATCCCTGGTTTATCTTATCCAAATTCGCCCAAATACTTTTCTAAATGCAAATGTCAATTGTAGAAAATTAGTGGGTTCATCAAAATTGCTCATTATTTTTCTTGGACATTGACAATAAGAAATATAGTACAAAACCATCAATTTTTTCCCCATGGGTCATCTACCCATGCAAATTTCAATGAGATTAAATTCAAATCTCTCAAACACAAATTCTCAATTAGTGGGCCACACTTACCCATTAATTTTCAACTTTTCTCATGGGTCATCTACCTATGAACATCTTGAAATCTCTCCAAATTGTCTCAAAGACACAAATTCTCAATTGGTGGGCCACAATTACCATTAATTTCCAACTTTTCTCACTGGTCATCTACTTATAAAAATCTTAAAATTTCCAAATTGTCTCAAAGACACAAATTCTAAATTAGTGGGCCACACTTACCCATTAATTTCCAAATTTCCAAACCACGTTGGTTTGATCCCTTCAAAAGGGTACGTAGGCAATCTAGAGCAATGTAGATGCAACCACCCAAATCTTAAATCCAAACAGAATCCCTGGTTTATTCTTAGCCAAATTCGCCCCAAACACAATTCAAAATTAAATCCCTAGTTTATTAAGCTAAATTCACTCAATACAACTCAAATCAAATTTCCCTCGCAATGAGTCATTTATTCATTACGATTCTTGAACTATGAGTGGCTTAATTTCCGGAAGGGATACAAGGCACCCTGAGGTTCGATTTAGGGGCACCTGCTAAGCCAAACACACATGTTTTGTTTCTTTATGATGAATCAAAGGGTGTTTCCTTGAAGCAAGGTATTGTAATTAAAAGACATCACGTCTCGAATGGGTTGAACCTAAAATAATAAAACTCTATTATTTAATTAGTGGTTGTGAAATTATGTTGGGAGGTTCATATTTTTCTTCAACAGATTTTAATCATCATAATTCTCTTATCGTTTAAATTCAAATATAATTAGAAATAAATCACTCTAGTATTTGATAGATTAACGATACTCTATTTACTACTGTACTAATTTAAGCGATATTGTTCACTTGCAATTAATCACATCACGCAGTAAAGTGAAAATTACCCTAAATAATAAGTATACCAAATCTTCGTCCTAGAACACATGCATCAATTCATAGAGACTCATTTTATTTGCGCGCTCTAATTCTGAGATGCTAATTAAGCACATTGGTTCTGCAAAGAACCAGATCGGCAGAGCTTTCATTGAAGGCATGCAATTAAAGAAAATATTCAAAATACAATACCGTTCATCAGATATATGAGGCCCAGAAACTTGCTGTAAAAAAATTCGCTTGAAATAGGCATGTAATTAAGAAAGAAATCACTATAGAAAGAAAGACCAGAAAACCTGAGAAAGACGTGTTACAAATTAAACCACAGGATAATTTTTGTACACTAATAATTCATGTACCGGTACCCAAATGTATTTCATGACAACACTTTTCTTGAAGCAGCTTGAAGCAAAAAAAAAAAAAAAAAAAAAAAAAAGGGCATGAAAAGTTCACGGGATTCTATATGCTTCACCAAGGTTTGGGTAGTTGTCCAGAACATTCCGAAAAGCACAAGAATGTCAGTCCTGCAGTTTCTTTTATTCACTTTACCCATATAACCACAATCTTCGAAAGCACTTTTTGAAAAAGTTCTGCTCGAAGGTACTTCCCCTTTTAAAAATTATTATTGGTGTATGTTTGTTGGGATGAGCTGCAGAAATAACAGGCCATTGAGATGCCACATGGTGAATTCATAGCATTCCATTTTGTTCTACACCAACCACCTTGAGCACTTTCTTCCTGACAGTTCTAAAGACAATTGTATTATTTCTTTTTCATTGGAAATTTTGTTGAAATGCTATTATCAAAGAACCAGGATTGAGGCCCCTACGATATCCAGACATTTCACATCAACAAACTTCCTTTCCATAATATTAGCATGCTACCTTAAAAATGTTAAAACGTCATTCATTGCGTGATGATTAGTGTCGCGACGAGCCTCAAAAAAATTTATAAATTATAAAACACAAATAGAAATTAAGAAAAAGAACCAATTACTTCAATTTGATGTAGACATTATAAAAGAGGTGGTCCAAATTCAACGAAAATAATGCCATGTTCAAAAGGCCACCCTAGAACTTTTCCCACAGTAGAAAGCAAGGAAGAATTAGTAGTCGAGAAAATTGTACAAAGAAAGAATATTCACGTCACTTAGACTCCTTCAACCTCAAGAAAGCAAATGTGGTCCAGCACGGCATTGGGGGGGTGACGTTGGGATGTCTCTCTCTCTCTCTCTCTCTCTCTCTCTCTACGGTTTTATTAGGGTAGAGATGCCATTTCCATGTACGTTTTGGCCACTCGATGTGCATGGTGCTCATTTTACCACAAACCCTTTTTGGGGGCAAGTGGCTTGCGTCTTTTGGATATATGTATACCACATGATCCTGACAATTCTAATTGATTGCATGGCCTTCATTTCATTGCAACCTATTGCATTATTGGCTCACACCTTTTATACACGAAAAGAAAATGCGTCTGATTTCCTCTTGTATTGTCTCTTTTTCTCATCATGGTAAATTTTATTTTATTTTTCCTTCGAATAAACTTCAACACTTATCAGTAAGTACACATATTTATGTATAGTCGGGTTGTAAAAATAGAACAAATAAATAGTGGCATAAATATATCAGAAAACCTTTCTCTCACTATTGGGGTATCTTTGTGCCATCTGCCACCAATAATAGTAAGTTGAGTTAATTTCCAGCAAATGACTGGTGCTTGCACTTGATAAATTATGACTGGTTTTAAAGAAAATCACATTTTATTAAGTTTCCAAGTGTCATATATATTCTATATTGTTGAAGATGGTTCGAGAGGTTTTCTAAAATAAGATAACCATTCAAGCTACAAACTTCTCGTATTATAAAATGTATTATTAACAAATGAATTGAGTGTAAAAAAAACAGTTGTAAATAAAAAGGAGTTTCCATTTTAGACCCCCTGAAGCACTTTTTCAAATAAGAAAATTCAATTTCTCACTTTGGCAGCCACGTATCTATGGAAGGGCCGACTAGTTCGCAGTGCAAATGGACATATTCCAAGCGTGTGTAACACACGCTACTACGTTTGTAAAGAGATTAGAGAAACCATTAAGTACCCGTTTGGCATTGTTTAGGGGTCATAAGTGATTTTAAAAAAAATTTGGGAACCCAGCCCCTTTGGTAACCTATGAAAAAATCACTTATTATTAAAAATTGTTGTGGGAGAAAGCAATAAAGGAAAGCTGCTAATGGACTGCTTTCAATTTCTGATTATACGGTAATCAGATTTGAGGAGGCGATAGGTTTAATGAAAATTACAAAATTCCGAAAATACCCCAATATGATTTCAGGTTCTCCTCTTCGAGCGTCTTCTCCTTCCCACGCCACAGACTACTCTTCTCCTTCTCTTCCATTCTTCCTCCATTTTTTTTCTTGTTGGATCAATTGAAGTGGCTGTACTCGCAACTATTATGCCAGAGGAGCCTGGGAGCTTTAAACATTATCATGAACTGGTATTCTAATGGTGCCTTGGTCAACTGTTTTTTTCTTTTTCGCTTTCCAACTGAAGTGTTCTTCATGATGTGAACTGAATCACTTTGGTTGACAGGTGGGCCCAATAAATATCAGTGAATTTAAATACATATATAATTCTGATAAGCAAACTGTAGTATTGTATACAGGTAAGCACTAGTCATCTTTTAGGTTTTACTGACATTATTTTTCCCAAATTTGCTGCCAATTTCTTTTATGTGGTTAAGATGGGTTTACTTATGGCTGTTTTGTTCCCATAAACAAAAGCTTTTTACTTGGAATTAGGAATACATAGAACTTTCTTTAGATATTTCTTTATCCTTTTATATCATGTGCAGTGTTGGTATGCACACAGCTTCTAAACTTAAAGAAATGCAAGAGAGCCTGGAGTCTTCTCGACTCAAGACTTGCAATCTCACAAAAAGTGACTTGGTTAAAGATCACTTGCAATAGCGTGAAATTGAGGCAAATGTGTTGGTTGGAATCCAAGTTGCCCGGGGCGAGATTGATGAGTTTCAAGCTTATGGGAGTTCTCTTGGATATGACTATATAGTGGTGATCGATGACGACGAGTTCAATCTTTTAATGCATTGAGACTTTCACATTGCTATGATGGGGAAGCTTGTGCCTCCAAATCAAGTTTTAAGGAGCAGAGAAGGGAGACACTGTCTTATATATTTGATAGTTTATTATTGTATCTTACAAGTAGAAAAAAATTCATGACTCATTAGCAAGTAGGAATAAAAAAAAGTATTGAAGGCAATAAGAGAATGTGACTTTTACTATTGGAAGGAAGTTGAGCATTTCATTGTCTTCTCTTTTAGCTTGAAATCTCATTTCGTTCATGGTTATATTTTTATGTACTATTTATTATTGATAGCACCTAAATATTGCAATGATTTAACAATTTTAACGTAATACTTTATTTATTTTATGATTAAAATAATTTATAGGTGTTAAGGTTAGAAAACATATTAAATACAAGAATTATATAAGTGAAAGTAAAAATGAAATTGCTTTTCTTTTTACCAAACAATTGAATAGAAACGAAATTTCAACATATGCCCTTTTTAGTCATTAGACACAGCACACAGCACTTTTACACAAAATTTACCAAACACTTATAAACTGATTATTTTACTAACAACACTTTTAACAAAAAGTTTACCAAACGCCAAACTGCTTTCTCTCACAGCTGATTTCTCTCACAACAAATATGACAATGATTATTTTCACAGCACAGCAATGCCAAACTGGCCCTAAGTCTCCGTCACTCATTCCGTTCACACACGGGCCACTGTCGTCGTCACTATTGCACTTCGAGCGCCTTCAGAGTTCGGATACTACCTCGCAACAATTGGGTCCAACAGATTATGCCACGTGTACAAATCCATTTGCTCCATCTTTCTTCCCATGTAACAGACCGTACTTACGTGCGGTTCTGTGGACACCCACACCCTATTTGAAATAAAATTAGAATTTAAATATATAAAAAAAATTTGTCGAGATAAGTTTCATTAATAAGAAATAGATCATTACTCCTTTAGGCAAAGTCCTGAGTTCAAGTCATAGCATCCGTGTAGTGTGTGAGTTTAATATATTATCCCTTCTCTCATTAAGAAAGGTCCTAAAAAAGGAGAAATTATACTGTGATACGGTACTACCACGTGGCAGTGCCATGTGGTAGTACGGACTAATAAAATTATGATATCTGGCATTACTGTTATTAGAGAGAGAGAGAGGAGTTTCATTAGAACACTGTTAATGCTGTTTACTCTCTTTCTCTCTTTTTTATTTTATTTTTATATTTCTTTCAAAGCAAATAACCCCTAACACGTGAATTGTCATTGGAGTCTGCACCAACATTCATAAAATACTTCTGCAGCCAAGAAAAGGAGCCGCCCCAAAAAAATAAAGGACTAGCCTCTGCCAAAAATGGATAATGGTAAATCAAATCAATCAAACAATCCTTTACTTTATACAGCTTTTTTTCCCCCCTTATTTCTGCATGTTGTTTCCGATTGCAGGCTATAATGAAACTCTTCTCTCTCTCTACTAACAGTAATGCCAGATGTCATAATTATATTAATCCGTACTACCACATGGCACTGCCACGTGATAGTACCGTATCACAGTATAATTTCTCCTAAAAAAGAAACAGATCATTACAAAACGGGCCAATACATAACAGCTTAGGTTCAACATATTACAACATAAGAAAATAAAATAAACTTAATCAAGCCCAATATTACCACGAACCCTAGCAACCCAACCAAAAAAGATTATAAAACACCAGTCATCGCCCTAATCATTGCCGGCACTGACAGGTTCATCACCACCCCAACCACAAGAACATGGATTCGTGAAGACACCTGAAAAAACCGACCGATAATAATGGGGTGAAATCGCATCATACTCATATGGGCAAAAAAGGATTAAAAAAACCTCCTAAAAACCAACAGCTATATCACCCATGGTGGGATGGAGGACAATCAAGAGGGAGCTAAAATTGGAGAACTCAGCAATAGCAAGGGGAGCAACAAAAGCATGGATATGAAGGAGGGTTTGCCAATTTAGGCTCCAAGAGAAAACACCCATGAATAATGGGAAGGAGTCGACCATAAAAACTCTCACAGAGGAGAGAGAAACCTCTCATACAGGAGATAGAAAACTCTCACAAAAGGAGAGTAAAAAGAAGAACAAAAGTGATGAGAGGAGAAAATAAGAGGAGATTGGAGGAAAAGAGGGAATGAGGAGAAATGATATCCTCCCCCCTCAAAGACTGTTAAAACTAGGGGTAGGCACGGTCTGATTCAGTCCGGTTCTCACTCTAAATCAGAATCGAAACTTGTATTATTTATCCGGTCTGATTCAGTTCGGTTTTGATGAAAAAAATTATCCAGTTTTGTTTGCTCATTAGCCAACTTGGTTTCCGGTTTTGGACTAGATTTTTTTTGGGTTGAATTTTTGAATTTTTTTTTTTACAAAACCCAATAATAATATATATATATATATATATATATTTTGCTTCAAAATTCACAAATGGCCCAATTTTATGCAAAGGGAGGTGATTAGGCCTAGAAAATTGGAGTTGGGCTTGGGAAAAATTTAGTTACGGGCTTAAATATTTTTATTAAAATATTATAAAATACACAGTCAGTACGATTCGGTCCTGTCACTATAAGAACTAGAATCAAAACTTGACCAAATTGATGAGGTCCGATTTTTGGTCAACTCGGTCCAATTTTTTTTTTTCAAC
Source organism: Prunus persica (assembly GCF_000346465.2). Lineage (NCBI taxonomy): Eukaryota > Viridiplantae > Streptophyta > Magnoliopsida > Rosales > Rosaceae > Prunus > Prunus persica. The sequence continues at coordinate 18,690,584 of NC_034014.1, forward strand.
CGATTTTTTAATACTCAGGTATGTGCCAATTGGTTTTCTTTTTTCTTTTTTCTTTTATTTTTAGAATTAAAAAAATATAACATGGTAGTTATGTTCCATAAAAGTAAGACCTACTTTCTAATTTTGTTTTTATTTTTATTTTTTTACTATAAAAAAATGTGAATTTACCATATTATCCTCATTTAATTAATAATTGCAAATGTTTGAATTAACCAAGGACATTTGCTAGTATTTTGAAATTTTCACCATTCTCTGCTTTTTATATATAGATTATCGAAACAAGTAGCAAGCTCAAATTTTTCATAATATCACTTGGAAAAAAAAATTTGGACTATGGAATTAAAATTTATTTTTGTACGGAAAAGTGATTTCTTATCAGTAAGAAGGTTAATATTTTCATAAAATTACCTTTCATTTCATTTTTGCTTGAGTGGTTCTAGCTTTTTTCGGTGGACAGGATATGGTTCTATTTAAACCACAATTTCATTTTTTCCGTTTTTATATACCTTTTAACAATATTTTATTTTATATACACTCAGGAAATGAAAAAAAAAAAAAAACAAAGTCAAAATGGCGGCAATGGACACTTTCAGTGACGAACCCACCCAAGAGTGAGTGAAGACTATAACCTCTACTCGCCTTTTTGATACATGTGAAGTCGCTATATATCTCAATTGAATCTAGGCAAGGTGTTTGATAAAAGTCCATACGAAGGGGTCAAATCTTATTCATATCTTCTTCTTTTTTTGGTCGAAATCTTATTTATATCTTATGTACACAACATGTTGGTTGTCTGGTTTGGTGTTCACGGTGTGATCAATTGTTTGATTATTTCAATTTTGGATTTTACTGATCTACTTTTTGGTTTACCATCTTTATTTTCAATATAGAAATTAGAATATACATATGGTAGGTGGTGCCGTTGCAGGTTGATTTCGTAAAGGATATTACTTGCCTCTTTATCTTTAAAGAGATATTCTTTCTTCTTGCAAATCATAATTTGACACATATACAAAAATAATTTATAAAAAATATAAAATAAAAACTTATGTATACATGCCACACTGCTATTGATAGGAATATAGGAGCTCTTACTTACCTTGTAAGGAGGGAAGTATATTCCTTTGGTAAATACCTTGGGGTTTAGGGCCTTGGATTCTACATTTGCCCCCAAACATGATAAGATCTTGATTTCGCCACTGAACACTTTCGTATAACGAAGAAGCGTCAATAATACATATTCTTGCAAAAAGAGGCATTATGTAAGGGAAGAAAATGAAATTTTCTTTTGAGAGTTTTCGTATCAGTTTTGCCTCTTCGATTATGCCAAATTGGAAAATTTTATATTTTGAACTTACAAAAATAATGTACTATATGCCTATATGGGGAAAATTAGAGGTCTAAATAGAAGCAACCTTTTCTCTTCTCTCTTTTATCTTTATTCATAATTTTTGGGTTTTGCTGTATTTGCATGGCCAAGCTTCTCCAAACCGAGAGCCAATAATACTGAGGCACTAGAAGCCACTCAGTTGAGCCACGTGTAGCTGCAGTGTCACATCTCCTCTATAAATACAGCGCAATGGAGCAAGTTGAAGGAGCAGTACAAGCCTAGGATTGAGAACTGATAAGTAGTGCTACACCTTAATCTTTATCTTCTCTCCGGTCTTTGTTTGGTTCCATAGAAAATCTAATTTTCTCGGGGAGGAAGAACAAAAACAGAGATTGAGAAAATGTTCATCGAGAGCTTTAAGGTAGAGTCCCCTAATGTAAAGTACACGGAGAATGAGATTCATTCCGTGTACAGCTACGAGACCACTGAGCTTGTCCATGAGGAAAGGAAGGGCACATACCAATGGATTGTCAAGCCCAAGACTGTCAAATATGAATTCAAGACTGATATCCATGTCCCCAAACTAGGGTTTGCATCACTAACCCAGACCGTTTTGTTTTGCCATTTCAAAATTAAAAATGAAATCTGATTGTTGGGTTATGATTTTGTCTTTCATAATTTTTCTGGGTAGGCCTTAAAAGTTTTGATTTTTATTGATTTGATGTGTTTGTTGATTTCTGGGATACAGGGTAATGCTTGTGGGCTGGGGTGGAAACAATGGCTCAACTCTTACTGCTGGTGTCATAGCAAACAGAGAGTGAGTGCTTCAATTTCTTCATTTCCACCTGCATTTTAGTAACAATTTTTATTTGGGAATCAAATTTAAGCTCTAATCATTGTGATGGTTGTTCAGATTGTGTTTGTGCTTTAAAATGTTGATATATTTTTATTAAATGTTCCACTTTGTCTGTACATGAATTTTTTATTATTTGTAAGATATGGGTATTGTAAATTCTCAGAGGAATCTCCTGGGCAACCAAGGACAAGGTGCAACAAGCCAATTACTTTGGCTCACTGACCCAAGCCTCATCAATCCGTGTTGGGTCTTTCAATGGAGAAGAAATCTATGCCCCATTTAAGAGCCTGCTTCCTATGGTAATTTTATACTTTTGATTTCTTAATTGGTGTTTCAGTTGCTTCTGGTTTAATTAATTATGTAAAATTATACATTAACATTAATTAAGACCTAAAATTTTGGTTTTCAGGTTAACCCAGATGACATTGTGTTTGGGGGTTGGGATATAAGTGATATGAACCTAGCAGATGCTATGGCTAGGGCCAGGGTCCTGGACATTGATCTGCAAAAGCAACTGAGGCCATACATGGAGTCCATGCTCCCACTCCCTGGAATATATGACCCTGATTTCATTGCTGCTAACCAAGGTGCACGTGCCAACAACGTGATCAAGGGGACCAAGAAGGAACAAGTCCAACAAATCATCGAAGACATTAGGTACTAGTTAATACTAAAATCTAATTAATTAACACAAATCAACAGTGTTAACTGTCAAGTGTTTGTCCTTTTAAGGAAAGAAAGTTTGGTGCTAATTAGTGCTTTATGTATGTGCTAATTAAACAGAGAGTTTAAGGAGCAGAACAAAGTGGACAAGGTGGTTGTGCTGTGGACTGCCAACACTGAGAGGTACAGTAATGTGGTTGTGGGGTTAAACGACACCGTGGAGAACCTTTTGGGTTCAGTGGACAAGAATGAAGCTGAGATTTCTCCTTCCACCTTGTATGCCATAGCTTGTGTTCTTGAAAACGTTCCTTTCATCAATGGGAGCCCGCAAAACACTTTTGTCCCAGGTAGCCTAGCTAATTAGCTAATACCCTTTTTATGTTTTCTTTCTTTTGCAAAAATTTTGGCTAATAAATACCCTTTTCTCATTTCTTTCTTATTTTCCAAAATTTTTAGTTAATAACCCCTTGCTCCAATCAAGTGCTTGATGTGATTGAATGTGACTGTTATTGGCAGGGCTAATTGATTTGGCAATAAGGAGAAACTGTTTGATTGGTGGGGATGATTTTAAGAGTGGTCAGACCAAGATGAAATCAGTTTTGGTTGATTTCCTTGTTGGGGCTGGCATCAAGCCAACATCCATAGTGAGCTATAACCATCTTGGAAACAATGATGGCATGAATCTTTCAGCCCCACAAACCTTCAGGTCCAAAGAGATTTCAAAGAGCAATGTTGTGGATGACATGGTCTCTAGCAATGGCATCCTCTATGAGCCTGGTGAACACCCTGACCATGTTGTGGTCATCAAGTATGTGCCATATGTGGCAGATAGCAAGAGAGCCATGGATGAGTACACTTCTGAGATTTTCTTGGGTGGGAAAAACACCATTGTGATGCACAACACCTGTGAAGACTCCCTCTTGGCTGCTCCTATCATCCTTGATTTGGTTCTCCTTGCTGAGCTCAGCACTCGCATACAGCTCAAATCTGAAGCAGAGGTATATTTGATTTTGTAACAATAATAATACAATTGCTCACTTTTAGCTTAATTGTTCACAATTGGAGCATAACTAGCTTGGATGTGCTTGTGCAACAGTTATTATTTAGAAGCCACATTATATTGGTCATAGTAGCATTAATAATGACTTGTCATTAGAAATGATGCTAAAATGTTTTTCTGTCTCCTTTTGTTTACAGGGCAAGTTCCACTCTTTCCACCCAGTGGCAACCATTCTCAGTTACCTCAGCAAGGCTCCTCTTGTAAGTCTAATATCAATGGTTTTGTCACTGTCATTGGTATACATCAGTTGCTGTTATGAGTTTATTTTTGCACATTAATGCTTTTGAGAGGTATCCAGAAATGAAAGACAGGAAAAAAAAAAAGAAAAAAAAAAGAAAAAGGAAATTAGAATTCAAGTGGTTGATTTGACATTTATTTTTTCTGGTTAAGATTCCAAAGTAGCTTCACAAAAGAGTGAGGGGGAAAAGTGTCAGAAATATTAATTGGGTCATGGGGGAATTGGGCTTCAAGTAGTTGATTAGACATTTATGTTTTTTAGTTGAAAAAAACGTGGTGGCTTCACATGAGAGTGGGGAAGGAGGTTGGAAAATATTAATTAGGTCATGTGAGTCTTGAAACTACTGAGTGATTTATAACAATCTGGTGTGGTGTGTTGGCAAAACAGGTTCCGCCAGGCACTCCTGTGGTGAATGCACTGTCAAAGCAGAGGGCAATGCTGGAGAATATCCTGAGGGCTTGTGTTGGTCTGGCTCCTGAGAACAACATGATTTTGGAATACAAGTGAACCAAAGAGATGGAAGATTTGATTCAGAAAGTTCAAGAATCACTCCCTTCCTGTTTATTTAATCTGGTGTTTGCAGATTGTGTGAGTAGTCTTTGTGTTTGATCTTTTACTTTTCTATTTCTAGGTGATCCCAAAGTATGTAATGCAGTTGCTTCTAGCTCATTCAGAAGCAAGCAATTGTAATGGAATTAGAAATTTATAATATTGGACGGTAGTTATGTGCCTAGTTGTGCAATGTCATTATGCATATTTAAGTTTCAAGCCTGCCCTTTTTCTACTACCCTGTTCTGTTGCATAGCATTTCAAGATAGCTTAATTGCCAAAAAGTAAGCGTACAAATTTGTTTGGTTCTTGAGGAAAACCAGGAAAGAGGAATTTCTCAAATCAACTTTCAAAAGAAAAAAAAAACATTAACCCTTCAGTGCATTCTTCACTGGTCTCAGTTTCTTAACATCAGAAACATTCTGTACTGATGGAATTGGCAGGTGGCCATGGCAGAGTTGAATAATTTGAGGACCATAAAAGATGAGTAAGGAGTAAGTTCTAATGATCCCCCCTGGGTTTTACTTTCCTTCCTTAGAGAAAATTTGGAAAAATAAGTCAACATTAAATACACATTTTGCATGACCATATTGTCCCCATTAACAATTTAGAATTACAATATAGCATTAAATGCATGCTTTTTTTTTTTTTTTAAATTTCATATGGGTATAATTGAAAAATTAAACAAACTTTGTTTTACATTTCTACACAAACTAAACATGTTAAAGGAAATAAAGTGGTATTTCTTGACTACTTTCCCAGGATCACCAAATATGGAAAAAGAATCTCCATTTCTCATCCTTTAAAAAATAACATAGAAAATAATTTCTCATCAAATCCGTTCCGTAAACCAAACAGATCCTAAAGAGGGCTAAAGAACTTTTGGGACATGGAAAATCCAAATGGACCAAAGTTTTCCGCAACTTTGTTCAATAATTCACAAGGTAATATTGTGGTCCCAGTGGGTCTTTTCTTTTGCCCTGATAATGAGATGCACATCAGAATGGTGTCTTATAGTAGCTAGCTGGTTTCTAAGAGGGCTAAAGAGCCCCCATGGAAAGGTCTATTTCTATGTCTCTGTCTTCAAGTCTATGTGGTGAGCCATTCTATGTGGTTAATGTTTGATGCGTATAGGGGCAATCATTGAATGAACACCATTTCAATTGGAGAAACCATTTCAATTGGAGAAGCTTTTCTGCATCCAAAATTGATTCATACACTTAGTGGGTATTGATTCAGTTATATTTTATTACATATTGGATGGTCATCAACTTGAATATATATGCATTGAAGGTTGGGATCATTATGTGCTCTTCTCGGTATAAGTAAGTTTTTTTTTCCTCCCTTAGGGTTTGCTTTAATTTTAATTTTAATATAATTGTATCCAAACAAATTGATCAAGGGCATATGACTATTGGTATGCCAAAGTTGAGTTACAAACGGCTAAAGTTCGTGCCAAAGTTGAGTTACTATTGGTTTTCTGAAATAACACTATTATTGTAGCGAATAGTCTAATTATAAAGATATCATCTCTAACTACAAGGTGTGGTGCCACTGCCAACTGGCGAGTTACTTGGTGCCTCAATAGTAGGGGTTTGAAACCCGTTAGAAGCACTTTGTGGCTAGGAACAAACCGAATCCCGATAGGAGATTAATTACACCCCTCGAATGTGGGGACACCTCGTGGTGTTTACCCAAAAAAAAAAAAAAGATATCATCTCAATGTGTTGATATTATCCCATTATTTTCATAACAAACAGTCCCAAATAGTTTTGATATGACACATAAATAAAATATCAATATTATGCCGACAAATAGTCTTATTATATAGATATCATCTTGATAAGCTATTTATATTGGGTGCTGATTTTTTCACTCTTTTTTTGTCAACTTATACTCCTTTTTGTTTTTTAATATTTTTTACTATAACAAAAAAAGGAGTGTAAGTGAACAAAAGGGGAGTGGGAACATACAATTTTCAACAAAGGAAATGTAAGTGGACAAAAGAGAAGTGGGAAAATCAGTTCCTTTTATATTATCCCGTTAATTTGATAGCAAACAATCCCAAATAATCTTGATACGACATAAATAAAACATCAATATTGTGTAGATATTGTGGATTTGTTACACTAAGAATGCTATTTGAAACTATTTTCCAAAGAAAAATTGAAGCGTAACTAGCTGGATATAGTTAATGAGAGGGAAGTTCCCGGTAGGCCAAAACGTCTCAGGACCACAGTACTCTTCGATGTCTACTCCACATGTACCATCTATTTGTTATCTGTGAATAAAACAAATGTAAAGAAACTCAAACCAATATAACCCTCTATAACTCAAGTGGAAGACATCAAAGACCAACAGGCCAGGGTGTTATTTGGTGGGGAAAGGTCTAATATTAGCCCCAATTTAATATTGGACCTTAAAATTATGCCCAATATATATAGCATCAAGACCCGTGAAGCCCAAATTGACTGGTGTGAATAATTGAATTCAATTAACTACCAAAGCCGAAGATAATTCATTCACTAAAATATAAATAGATGGAAGAAGATCAAAGTTATTATGTAGTGAGAGAGGGACTTGTAACTTAAGTCGTTACGAACATTTATTCAGGTACTAAGTTTAATTTTCCCTATCTCAATATCGCTGGTTGATGACACCAACTAAGATTAGTAAGGCTGCTTCTCTTATGCCTAATATCTACACAAATTATGTTCTGACTATTGATATCAAATATGAACTGGGCATGCCACAAAGAGTTCATAAACAAGTCCTCGTCACTTAAGGAAGTGGGCGGGCCCAAAAGGCCAAATAAAGCCCAAAAACCTTTTATTCGTGCCCAGGGAGGCTCTTAGGATAAAAAGGCTGACCACGCCCGTTAACATTCATGTGGTTGGGCTGTAAGGGCAGCGCATGGATCATATAGATCGTAGTGCATGCTAGCACCTATGTGCTTCGCTCAGAAATCTACATGCTGCTCCATTAAAAGACCATTAAACCTATGAATATTCCACCGATAAATGATTCCCTAAAATAAAGATACACATGTCAGTCTGTGACTGACCAACGTCATCAACGAGTCCTTTGTGACTGACCTAGAGGGTGTCACATTCAATTTAAACATCTATTTTTTTATTTATTAAATATTGATAAACTTAAAACGTTTCATAGACCGTGATAGAAATCAAATCTCACATCATCAATTGTTATAATAAAATTTTGGCACACCTAACATTTCAAACAAGTTTTGAGCACCTTCACTAGTTAAGTTTGGTGTGTATGAATAACTAATTCAATAAAGGTATTTTTCACTTGTGATTGAGAAATTTGAGCAAATGAAACAATACTGATGAATATTGTTGCAGGTTTTACTCTAAAATTAATTGACAATGAGTAGAGTAGTCCAGCTCCTATAAGTCCTGATGCAGCACACATCGCTCACAATTTTTGTTTCAGTTTGACAAACGTAAGATGCATAATTAATGTTCTAGGAATTTGTTTTAGGCAAATATTTTTTTTTTCCTATTTCAATTAAAATTTGGAATTTGGTTTAGGAAGTAAGTTTGTTTTCCTATTTCAGCTAGGGTTTGGAGTTTGGTTTGTTTTCCCTAAGTATAAAAGCCATCTTATAGCTAATTGTAAGACATTTTTTACGTTGAATATTAGACTTAGAGAATTCTCTCTATTTTCCTATCAACTTTGTATTCCGCTGGAATCAACAACGCATAGAACCCCTTTGTTCTTGGTTATTCTCATCTAGAGAATCAACAAGGATTGAAAGTTTATTGTTTTCTTTTGTATTCTTCATCACTAGCCTCTCTGCACGCGCTTCTGTGCTTGCGAGAGGTTTTTTTAAAAAAATAAGTAAATTTATTTTAGAATTAAAAAAGATAATGGGTAGTTGTGTTCCATAAAAATAGGATCCATTATCTGCTTTTTCTTTTTCTTTTAATTTTTTTAAATATGAAAAAGTGTGAATTTACCATATTATCCTCATTTAATTAATAATTTGAATTCTTAATGTTTGCATTAACTAAGGGCATTTTTTGGTATTTTGAATGTTTCACAATTCTCTGCCTTTTGCTTTATATATATAGATTCTTGCTATCATATGCTGCGTCAAACTCTTACATAATTTCTTAACTTTACGATGAAAAACAATTCTTTACATGCCCACATTTTTTTTACCATTGCGCTTACTCTTACATGCATCAAAGCATATTTAAATTTGGTGGCAGTATTGATTTTGTCACACCATTGGAGGTAGATGTTCTTAGCTTGGAGTCATGTCTGGTGTCACAATCTTTAAGGCGTCACCAGTACCCACTTGAACTAGTTGTCCATAAAAAATAAAATTGATTTTGGTGCGTATATATAAAATATAGAAACAAAATTGTTGGGAGGATCTTACAAACAAAGTCACTCATAAAACCCAAGAGAGCGTCATGTTAAAAAAAATAAAGAGAAAAAAAAGAAGAAGCAAATGAAGTTTAAAAATTCACTAGTGGAAAGGCTTTCGCAGGAAGCATGGGAATGGGTTGACACCTAAACCCCAGCACTGGCTTATTATATTTAGTCTTGAAAGCAACAAAAACAAAGAACTACTTTCAATTCCCATTTGCCTAATCTTTTTAAAAATACTAATTTACTACACATTATATACTTAAAATTTAGAGATATTTAGTGATATACTTATTCTTAGTACTAATATTATAAATAAACACTACACCATTGAATTTCTATAAACAAACCCAAAAAATGACAGCTGACCTTATTGAATTTAATATTGATTATTAAATTACTTTGATGCCCTATTGAGTGTTTTGGGTATTTTTATGAGATTTTGGGGTTGGGCTTGTTTTAAGAAATTGATGGTAGTTTTGTAATTTATAAGAAGTTAAAAGCTTTTTTGTAATGTTGTAAATGAGTTTTGGGTATGTTTCTAAAGTCTATTTTATATGTGGTATTTTTATAATTTGGGTCTCTATATAGGTATAATAATGAATCTCCCTAAAATTTACGCTTTTAAGTTGAATATGTTGTAAAGTTTTTGTGTGGTGCCCACTAACTATTCATTTGGAGACTTTGGGTAGAGTTTGTCGGCAACTTTTTCTTACTGCACATTCACGAGAGTTGCACCAATCTGCCTATAAATAGGCAACCTGCAAAGTGAAAGAAAGTAGAAGACAGAAGAAAAAGGGAGAAACGGAAAGAAACAAAGAAGAGGAAAGAGAGAAGAGAGAAGAGGAAAGAGAAGAGGAAAGAGAGAAGAGGAAAAAGAAAAGAGGAAAGAGAAAAGAAAGAGAGTCAGGCAGAGAAGAGGAAGAGAAGGAAGAAAGATGGTGAGTGAGCAGAGAGAAAATTCAGTGAGCCACATATATTGTAAATACTATTGTAGCCATATTATTTTATATAGTGAAAAGTTACTGCTGCTGCTCTCCGAGGACGTAGGCATAGCCGAACCTCGTTAAATGCTGTGTCTCATCTACTTTACGTGCAGCTAAATATTCGTACATATTCCAGGTCATTTTATAACACGTTATCAGCACGATAGTCTCTCCTTTTATTTCTGAAATTTTTCAACTCAACACTATGTGGTTACTTCTCTGTCTCCTCTCTATCATATGTCTACTCTCACTTTACTACTACAACGACATGCAAACTTTCTTTTTTGTGTTCTCACAATTTCTATGTTGTTTAATCCATGCTTGTTTAATTTACTTCTTTGTAACGTAATTTGTAATTTCTATGTTGTTTAATCTGTCCTGTTATTTTATGGTGGTGTAATTTTTACCCATCGCGTTGTAACACAAATTATTGTAATAAAATGATGGTGTGATCTTAAAACCCATCTATTATATCTTGAATAGTGGCGCAGTTATATTGCCCACAATATATGATATATTATGCACTTCATATATATTAGGTGGAGGTTTTTATCCCCACATTTATTTTATTTATGGTATGGTGTAGGTTTATTACCTATACGGCAATATCTATTTAAAAGGGTGGTGCGGGTTTATCGTCCACGCCTTTACTTTTATTTAAATGTATGGAGCAGAATTAGTGCCCATACAAGTACGTTTACTTTACCGCACATTTAATTTATTTAAGGTATGGTGCAGGATTAACGTCCATACAGCAAGCTATTTAATTTATGAATTTACTTTACCGCACATTTAATTTTATTTAAGGTATGGTGCGGGATTAACGTCCATACAGCAAGCAATTTAATTTATGAATTTATTTTACCGCACATTTACATTTATTTAAAGTATGGTGCGGGTTTATCGTCCATACCAGTAATTTATTTATCAGCAATTTATTTTGTGGATTAATTGTGCTGTATGATGAGTTTTTACAGTATGCAGATCAGGACCAGAAGTTCCTTGATCCTCATCATACAATTACATCAGGACTTGAAGATCCTTGATGATGATATTAATATGAGAGCTGGCAGTCTCTCCGGTACTGTATTTGTAAACATGTGATTGGACTTAAGGGTCCTTGATCCCTGACATGTAAATAAGGACCTAGAGTTCCTTAATGATGTAACAGTACCGTATTGGTTCATAGTGCCGTACACATGGATGATAACTGTACTAGCAGATGTACTGTACACATGAATAGATACGTATTCATGACTTGATGAATAGTACTATTCACATGAATAGTGACGTATGCATAAATATTAACCATTTTGGGTAAACCGTCACTATATACAAAAGGGAACCTGCTGTTCCTTAAACTCATGGATGAGCAATTAAATGAGATGCCAGAAGTTCCTCAAGATATGGACAATTATGTAAGGGCTTGAAGTCCAGAAATATGTACAGAAAATTGTAAAAATGTCCATACCATAAGAATATGTGATTTTGGCTTGAGGTTCAAAATCTAACAGTGTTGAGAACCTGAAGTTCCAACAATTAAATGGACAACCCTTGAGGTATTATTGCAAATTGTGGTATGCCACATATTTCTTTGGCATAAGAAGATGATGAATTTAATAAAGTTCGATTTTGTTATAATCGACACCTCAAGGAAGAAATATATTTTGTGAATTCCGGTTGTTAAGACTACACCGCGAAATGGATAATATTAATATAAACCTCAAATAATGAATTGAGGCTCCCTACATATTTTGTTATATCTGGGCCGGAAGCCCATGGATCCAAATATATGAGAGATCCTGAACTTGAAGTTGTGGGTATATAGTAGTTAATGCTCTTCACTACTATATTGCGATATTATCGTGGCTTTTACTCAATTCATATTTCATGTCCATTTGAAAAGGGCAAATAAATTCTGAGTTTGTGTTTAGCTCAGGCCAAAAACTCCAGGCTACCACGCGATAAAATATGAAATTTGGGAGAGACAATGTGGTTATTTGAACCTATAAGGCACAAGGTTCCAAACCGTCATTTTGAAAAGACGTAAAAACCACAGGTGTAAGTTTAAGAATGTGCGCAATTATTATAATAGGAAAGGAGCATATAACAGATAGATTTTTTCCACCTGCAATGAAGATGCAGGCCCTGTAAAATCTATAAAATTACATTATGTTCTGGAAGCCTCTGAAGGAAGAGGACGGCGCCTCTTAAGCTTAGCCATGAGCTTCTCGTGGTCTCCCAAAATTCTTTCATTGGAGACCTGCAGCATGTCTAGCCTTCTCAGTGTATCAACAGAGTACGAACTCACCAGTTTCAACAAGGAATTATTCTCTCCTTTAAGTTTCTCAACCTCCTGTTGAGACTCATGAAGCATTCTTTGAAGAGACGAATTTTCAGTTGTTAGCCTCTGAACCTCGTTTGCTCTAGCACGCAAACGATCAGCCATGTTAGAAACAGAAGCAGCACTCTGAATGCTAAAAGCCATTGAGTCATCAATAGCCTCTTCCTCAGACCTCCCTGTTAACAGCATTTCATCCATTGGAGTAATGAAATTCCTAGCTACTATGACAGCAGTAGCATCATTCATCATCACAGAATCATTAACTGTGAGATGACGATTTTGGGATACAAAGGATGGACGCCAAACTTTGGAGTCACTGGTTGTTGTGGGAGCATCATTTAAATTGAAATAATTTGGGCAGGAAGAAGAGGAAGCCATTTTTAAGAAGGTTTCGAAGAAAGCCTTAGGAAAACTAAAGTTTCAGAAAATGAAGGAAGTTAAGTTGAAACGCAATTGCTCCAATCAAGTTTTGCAAAGGCAATATCTATAGACGAAAATATGGCAATATCTTTAGGATTCCAATATCTTCTCGAATCCCCATATTATCTTTTTCTTTCCCAGAGTCCAAAACTTCACGTGCCCTCTAATAATGCCTGTCGGCACTTTCAGCGTTTTCAAGTATTATTTTCATCAAAGCCGATCTTGCTTTACGGATTTCACGGAGCTACTTTTTCAAAAGTATCCCGAGAATCTCGCAATTTTTCTATGGTTAATTTAAAATTCACCAGTTCTACCTATTCATTGTATTTGTGTATAAATGTGTTACTAATGAAATTTTCTTTGCAGAAGACATCCAGTTTACTCCATACCTAGTGATGCGATATCTACTTATTTTTCTTATAAGTGAGCACTCAATATGCCCGAGAAGCAAGACTATCTCTGATCATCCATTCAGGAAGCAAGACTATCCCTGATCACGTTTCCGCTACATCAGGAAACTGTGAAGGCGATCTTATACTCTAATCTCCGGAAGTCCTTCTAGACTAGGAGATATGAGAGCTTATTGTCTGCTCCCACCAGCTTCCTTCCTTGATTGCTTACCTTCTCTTGCAATCAATATCACATTATTTTTGCATTTTTTCTCTTTTTATAACTCTCTGTTCATAAGAGATTTTATTTCTTTAGAATGAACATCTGAAGAATGAATCCATGAAGTAATCCTAACTATGAAGGTTATTTGTTTTGACAGAGGCAAAAGAGTTGTGATTTTTGCTCTTGCAGGATATAACTAGATCATCAAGCGCTACATTATATTTACTGGGCCGATATGAGCTTGAATGATACTTGAGAAAAGTTTCTCCCACCTAAGGATGTAAGCAATACTTGTGTTATTTTATGCTTATATACCTATTTGATATTTTATCTTGAAAGGTAACCAAATGGGGAGATAAGTCCGTTCCAAAAGAATGGCTTGTATGTATCCATGAATTATTAACGCAAATTTTACAGATTGTAAGTTGGATACATTGATAATACACTGCACAGATTAAAGTCCCATAAGAACAGAATATGGGTATAGCAGTGATCAATATGATGCACGCCTGTTGGGTAGCAAATGATGTGGATTGAAGTCCCGAAAGGACAATCCTTTGACATGTCAATATTGATATTGTGCACGCCTAATGCGTAGCAAATTGTATGGGTTAAAGTCCCAGAAATTAATTGACATGTATGTATTAATCTGTGGCATGCCTGCAGCATGACAGATATATGGGTTCTAAATGCTCCAACTCCCTAAATGGAGATTATCCACGCCCTACTATAAAATAACGCTCCATTGGAGGTTATAATCCACATTCTCACATAATAAAAGCCCCCTGCAGTGGCTTGGGTACCCAAAAGCAAAGAAATGCTTATAATTAATGTATGCGCATGCAAATGAGAATGGTGGGATCATAAATTGATGAATGACAAATTTTGATTTTGGAGTAGCTACTCAAATCATCAATGGGCTGTGTTGATTGGAACCACGTTCAATTATTAAATGTCGACAATATCATTGGCCAAAATGGAATGAGGTAATTCCATTATAGATAAGAATGAACGTGAAGGAACAACCCACAGTACGAACCCCAAAATTTGTTAATACTGAATGTTATACTTGGGTGTTCGGAATAAAAGGGAATATACCTACTTTGTATGACACAATGTTTCTGGCAGAAACAAGGAATGTTGGGTTTTCTCCATATTTATAGATTCAATTGTGCCCCTTTATTGCACATTTACGGAGACCAACATGTTATCTTTAAGGGTTATTAAATGCACAGAGCATATCACCTGAAGTGATTCCCTAAAGATGTATAAATAGCTGGGTTAAAGCTATATAATGTGTCATAAAGTTTAATCCCTTTAAACAAAATCCTTGAAAGGATTGAAATTGCATAAAGCAAGTCCCTGAATGACATGTGCCTGAAGCACAAAATTTGTACTCAATATTAATGTACATAAATTACATCAGTGAGTATATTGATTATAATGTGTTTGCAACACATTAAAGCTTCTCAAGAGTTCAAGAAATATTTGTCTCGACTTAAGGATCGAGCATTATGCCAACGAGATTCTTGCTTATACTAAGAAAGTATTGAAGCATTTTTATGAGGATTATCCGTTGGACACTTTAATGATTTTCCGGAAGTATATTCGACCGGACATCATATTTTCCAGATAGGGCTCAACTCCATCACCATCATTTTGGAATGATGTGAGGTATATTTGATGCTATCTCCGCATAACACCTTGTACGGGCATATTCTTTCAAGTGAACTTACAAATAGCCCAAGTTTTGTTAGAAACGCGGACTCTGAAAATTTCTATGATTTACATAGAGATAGCTCACTGGAAATATATTTACTATATAAATTGTTGGTGGCTACATCATTCACTCACTCCGAAAGATTCTCACTCCAAAAGATAGTTATGAAGACATCAGGGGGATATATTAATCAGGGGGAGCATCCAGAAGTATGCTATACAGATTGTTGTACTCTTCTTTCTTCCTTCCATCAGTTTTCTACTCACTAGGTTTTCTCCAAGCAAAGTCTGATGAAGCAACTGACATATTATTTGTGGTCTCCAAGGGGGAGTGTTGTAAAGTTTTGTGTGGAGCCCACTAACTATTCATTTGGATACTTTGGGTAGAGTTTGTCGGCAACTTTTTCTTACTGCACACTCAC
The DNA here is from genome assembly GCF_000346465.2 of Prunus persica. Taxonomy (NCBI): domain Eukaryota; kingdom Viridiplantae; phylum Streptophyta; class Magnoliopsida; order Rosales; family Rosaceae; genus Prunus; species Prunus persica. Next base: position 18,706,184 of record NC_034014.1, read on the forward strand.
GAGAGTTGCACCAATCTGCCTATAAATAGGCAACCTGCAAAGTGAAAGAAAGTAGAAGATAGAAGAAAAAGGGAGAAACGGAAAGAAACAAAGAAGAGGAAAGAGAGAAGAGAGAAGAGGAAAGAGAAGAGGAAAGAGAGAAGAGGAAAAAGAAAATAGGAAAGAGAAAAGAAAGAGAGTCAGGCAGAGAAGAGCAAGAGAAGAAAGAAAGAGGGTGAGTGAGCAGAGAGAAAATTCAGTGAGCCACACATATTGTAAACACTATTGTAGCCATATTATTTTATATAGTGAAAAGTTACTGCTGCTGCTCTCTGAGGACGTAGGCATAGCCGAACCTCGTTAAATGCTGTGTCTCATCTACTTTACGTGCAGCTAAATATTCGTACATATTCCAGGTCATTTTATAACAGAATAAGCATTATTTGCATTATTGGGCAAGCATGAGCCAATTGGAGGGCTATTGACCCCTATAAGAAGTAGATTACAAAAAAGGCAAAAAAAAGAAAGAAGAAAACGAGACGAATTGGCTTTTGGTCAAAAAGGGGAAAAAAAAAACGTAACAACATACTTACTTTTGGTGAAGAAGGGAAAAAACTCAGCAATAGAACCAATTGATTTCTTTCTTTTTAAAATTCTTTTGTAATTCTTGTTTAAATAAGAAAATAAAATATGTTTAAAGACTTTTTAAAGCCCACGAAATGCAGGCTTAAGCATGTTGTTTAAAACCCATGAATTGCAGTTCAGTTTCCTCCTCTCTTTTTTTCGCCTGGCCTATGACTTCAAAAAAAAAATTTGCCGCGCACTGTGCAGCGCAACAGACTTTCGTTAAGTCATTTTGTCAAACACTTGGAGTGCACCACTACCAGTTGAACAAAAGGGCAATTTGAAGGACCTATAATGATTTGTTCCGATGAAGGGAGGTGCATAGATCCGCCACTGTCAGTATGGTGTCTTTTTCTGCAAAGAATTTCTTGCCACACCTAGCTCTTAGTAGCTAGCTGATTTCTTAGGCATTCTCCAACTCATGAGGGGCTAAACTCAAATTTTCTCCCTCCAAAAAGTAACTATTTGGGTTTTGCCCGAACTCAAATAGTTTTTTTTCCCAACCCTCTGGACTCAAATTTTAAGTCTGCAACTTTATTAAATTGTTTAAGAATGGTTTAAGTCAATTTTTTTTTTTTTTATGGAAAACTTTTCTTCATTTAATATTTTTAAATAGAGTAATGCTAGGCTCACTACATTTTTATACCACATTGTGTACCATCTCTCTAATAGAGGTGGAGCCCACCAATATAATGGGGCTCACCTCTATTAGAGAGGTGGTACACTATGTGGTATGAAAATTTTGGTTAGCCTAGTATTTTTCTTTTAAATAACGTCATAAGTTAATTTTTTTGAACAATTTGACCTTAAAAAAATTGAAATTCCACAAATATAATTTTATTCCAAAAGAAAACACACAACGTTTTTTTATTTATTTTAAAAACACAATATAATTGAAACACAAAAACAGGATTGAAACAATTGTGGACCTCATTCACCATCTCCAAAGCTCCTCCAAAGGTGATCAATCAAATCGTATCGGAGACTCTGATGCATATGTGGAGATATAAGTTTATTATGACGAATCATGTAATCAGAGAGAGTCTGCCTATCTTAGTGGTACTCGTATGTAATGCTTGGCTCTAGCTCATATTGTCTTGCTCTGGCCCTCCTGGATCGTTGTGGACACATATCCTCATCATCATATTCCTCTTCAACATATTCGTACTCATCCTCCACAATCATGTTGTGCAAAATTATACACGTCATCATGATTGAGTGGAGGTTATCCTTGCACCACATACATGCATGGCCCCGAACAATAGCCCATCGAGCCTGTAGTATTCCAAATGCTCTTTCAACATCCTTCCTGTATGCTTCTTGCATTTGTGCAAAAAGCCTATTCTTTGGGGTATCAGGAGAAGAGATGGTTTTCACCAAAGCAACCCAATGAGGGTAGATCCCATCTGCCAAATAGTGGCCCAAATGGTATTGATTTCCATTGACAATATATTCAACATAAGGAGCCACTCCTTGTACCACATTATTGAACAATGGAGAATGAACTAAAATGTTGATATCATTGTTGGATCCAACAGCTCCAAAAAAGGCATGCCATATCCATGTGTCGTATGAGGCCACGACTTCTAGCACAACAGTGGGTTTTTTTTTGGTGACCGGTAAACTGGCCTGTCTAAGAAGATAGGCAGTTCTTCTATTCCCAATGCATGCAGTCAAGACTTCCTAACATGCCTGGGAAACCTCGAAGGCTTGCTTGGTGCAATAGCTTGTAAAGGTTAGCTGGATTTGGAGACCTGAGGTACCATTGTCCATACACGACTTCAACAGCATAACAAAACTTACAGAGTGATTCAAGAGATATGCTTTCACCCAATCTACAGTACTTGTCGGTCGCATCAGTTGAGCATCCACATGCGAGCATACGAAAGGCCGCGGTTAACTTTTGCTCAAGGGATAGCCCTTGTCGACCTAGCCCATCTTTTTTATGGCGAAAGTATGGCTCATGGTTGACAACATTATTCAAGATGCGTCAGGCTAGCAGACAAAGGCAGCAGCGCGGGCCCCAATCTATTTTCTGATGCACATGGAATGTGCCAGTTGTAGGTGGGCTCCACTGAATAGTTTTGGGTCCATGCAATACTTGGACTGCTATTTGGGTACAAGTTTGGATTTTTCCAAATTTTGGCCCTTTCATTTTCTTGGGTTGGAAGAGGTTATGGGCTATAATTTGAGATATTTTGAGTTTAGCCTCATGGGTTAGAGATGGCCTTAAGAGGCCTAAAGAGTCCCCATGGAAAGGCCTATTTCTATGTCTCTGTCTTCAAGTCTATGTGGTGAACCATTCTATGTGGTTAATGTTTGATGGCTACAGGGCAATCATTGAATGAACACCATTTCAATTGGAGAAGCTTTTCTACATCCAAAATTGATTCATGCACTTGGTGAGGTGGGAATTGGTTCTGTTATATTTTCTTATAGATTGGATGATGTTTCCCTCTTTTCGACTGAGGCGGCTGACGGAAGGAACTTTTGGTCCTTCTTTTTTTGAGTGCGGGGCGTGCCAGCACCAAGCCCGAATTTAGGCTTGAATGGAATGTGAATAGATGGATGTGTTGCGCTTCTAACTTCTGATCAAACGATTGATCGGCCAAACAAGGAACCTTCTCTTGGCCTAGGTTCTTTCACTTCCTCGGGCTTGAGGATGGTTAGGTTTCGTACGGATGTTTTTGTGATTTTTAGGTTTAAAGTGAAAAACGTGCAATTAAGCTAAATGTGCATTTAAACATAAAGACAAGAATTAAGGTGCGATAAAATAAATCAAAGTAATAAATAAAGCAAGAACAAAATAAAAGCAATAAGAACGATAAGAACAATAAACTTGAAATTAAATTTAATAAAAGTGCGATGACAATGAAAAATAAAGAAATTGAAATAAACTTGAATTTAAATGATAAGAGAATATAAATTGAACAAGAATTTAAATGACAAGAAAAATATAAACTTACACTAGAAAAAGGAAGAACTCACTACACTAGGTGCTTGAAAAGTAAAATCCTAAGTCTAAGAAAAGAAAAGTGTGAGACGAAAAATAGGTTTGTGTGTCTGATGATGTGTGCTTGATGTCTTCGTTTGGTGAAGATTATATAGGGCATCCGTTGGCCCATGGGCTGGCCATTGAATGGCCAAATGTCAACTTTTTAAAAAATATTTCCTTTTGAAGGCCCACTAAATCTGTGGGATTGCATTGATTGAAATATTCTGACATGCTTGATTCTTCCTTGTTTTGGAATATTCAGAGTTATTATCAAACTCCTTGATTTCTTTCTTTGTGAGACTTTCGTCACGTGCATATAATTCTCCGAAAATCCTGGGCTTGAATCGGTGGCTTGGGCTTGGACCTCTGAGCTCTCTTAAATGGCCAACTGCAAACCCTTCAGCCCAATTTGCAGACCACACAGCCGCAACATTCCAACAGCTCTCGACCGTAGTATTCCTTCAATCCGTGCTCCAAATCTCGGCCGCAAAGCTCCCTCAAATCCATGCTCCAAATCCCGGCCGTGAAGTTCCTCCAAAACCCGATTGAAAATCTCGGCCGCCAAACTCTGGCCATCAAATCTCAGCCACAAATATTTAACTCCAATTCCAGCCACAGCTTCAACAGTCCCAGCCTCTAAAACCCGGCCGAGATCTCCAACAATCCTAGTCGCCAAAACCCGGTCGAGATCTCCAACAATCCCAGCCGACAAAACCCAGTCGACCTCAATCTCCAGCCTCATTTGAACTGCCCAGCCACAACTCTTTAGCTACATTCGAACTATTCGGCTGCCTTTCGAGCTCCCAACCATGGCCTGACCACAAAGACTCCAGCCCACGTTCGAATTTAATCCGGCCGTTTGCATTTCGTAAGGAGCCTGGGTTTGGTGAATTTTCACCACCCCCAAACAAATGGTTTTCAACTTGAATATGTATATGCATTGAAAATTGGGATCATAATGTGCTCTCCCCTAGGGTTTTGCTTTAATTTTAATTTTAATTTTAATATAATTGTATCCCAACAAATTGATCAAGTGCATATGACTATTGGTATGCCAAAGTTGAGTTACAAATGGCTAAAGTTAGTTGAGTTACTATTGGTATTATGAAATAACACTATTATAAAGATATCATCTTGATATGTTGTTGATATTATCTCGTTATTTTGATAGCAAACAATCTCAAATAATCTTGATATGATATAAATAAAGCATCAATATACAATAATATACCCTCTATAACTCTCAAGTGGAAGACATCAAAGACCAATAGGCCAGGGTGTTATTTGGTGGGGATGATCCAATATTAGCCCAAATAAATATTGGACCTTAAAATTTATGCCCAATATATACATCAAGAACTATCAGGCCCCAATTGACTGGTGTGAATAATTGAATTAACCACCAAAGCCAAAGATATTCATTCACTAACAGTGTGTTTGGATGAGTAAATTTAAAAGTACAAAAGAATTCATAAATGACTGAATTTAAAATGACGGAAATTAATGTTTTAGAATTTGTAAAGTTTCTTTTTCGGGTGATGGATTTAAAATACAGAATTTAACTTTTATTTGTTAAGTTATCTTTTTTTTTAAACTGAATCTTTCTTGAAATTTTAGAAATGATGACTTTTAGTTAGAATTTCAAGTTGGTATTTATGACCTTCAAATTCCATGTTTTTTCCCACACAAAATTTCTAAATTTTTATTTCTTTTATCCAAACACGGGAATTGGTTAATGTCAATTTAGAAATTCTGACTTTTGTCAAAATTTCAAGTTTATTTCCCTCATCCAAACGCACTGTAAAAATAAATAGATGGAAGAAAACCAAAGTTATTATGTACTCTGAGAGAGGCTTGTAACTCAAGTGGTTTAGATCATTTATTCAGGTACTAGGTTCAATTTTCCCTATCCCAATATTGCTGGTATTAAAAAAAAAAATATTATCTATTGATGATAACACCAACTAAGATTAGCAAGGCTGCTTGGCTTGTAAGTATGCCTAATATCTACACAAATGATATTCTTACTGTTTATATTAAATATGAACTGGGCATGCCAAAAAGAGTCCAAAAACAAGTCCTTGTTACTTTAAGGCAGTGAGCAAGCCCAAAAGCCCAAAAAAGCCCCAAAAACCTCTTATTCGCACATAGGGAGGCTCTTAAGATAAAAAGGTCGACCATGCCCATTGAAATTCATCTGATTGGGCTGTAAGGACATCGTGTGGATCATGTCGACGGCAACGTGCACTAGTGCTTGTGTGGTTTGCCAAGATGCTCATTTGCTGCTCCATTAAAAGACAATTAAACCTATAAATATTCTACCGACAAATGATTCTAAAAAATGGAGAGACATATTTCAATCTGCGACTGACCAACCATCCAGAGTGTAACACTCCGTCCCAAAAATCATTGTTCAATTGATTATTTATTGTTAAATTATATTTTTGTCCTTGGGTGTAGGGGCACTTTAATCACTTTTTGTTCGGAAAGAAATTTGGAGAATGGAGCGGCACCGTTGCATAAAGCTCGACGATACGAGTTTGTAAACATGCGGCATGTTCAATTCGGAGTTAAAAGAAGAAGTTATAATCTACAGAAGTGCAGTGGCACAATCGTAATTTTTGCAAAGTCAAAATTTTAAAAGCTGGTAGCTCTCTCTCTCGCTCCTTGTGACGCCGAACTTTGGCCGGTGATTGCGTCGCCATCCGGGGACCATTTGCAGTGAAATTGGTCCCAAAAGTTTTGTATCAACGTCCTCTATCTAACCTACCCATTTTCCATGCTAAAAAACCAAGGAATTTAGGTTGGAACAGCTGGAAGTGTCGGTGATTTTTGAAGCTTTTGACGCTACTTTCGGCGACTCCAGCCACCGTTTCCATCAATCGAGGTATGAAACTTCATCTACTCTTCGTGCTCTATCTGTTTATATAAGTGGTTTGGATCGATTTTGGAGTTTTGGAAGTCAATGAAAATACCCATATAGAGCCAAAGGTTTGGCCGTGATTTCATCTAGCTCCAGTCACTTTTTGGCTGTGGTCTGAGACCAAAAGTTGTTTCCCTTATTGATCTGAACGTTTGGGAAATAATTATGTTTGTTGTGCAGGTTATATAACAATTATTTTGTACATTTTTATTATCTTTCTCTTAGATTTTTGCTATGTTCTTGAGTAAGATTAGCCCATTTTTACTTACTTTTGTGTTTTACCAAGTTTGAAGAGTAAAGACGGAAAAGGAAGCAAAATGAGCAATTTTGGGATTGAAATATAATGTGAAATCCTTGGAGCAGAATTTCCTGTGCAGATCAGTCAACTTGACAGAATATACTATACTTCCTTAGAGTGAACTAGATTTTGAGCCTTATATCGTTGGAAGGATAAGGATGTTAGATTTTTGTAGAATTTTATGGTTCGTGATTCAGACGTGTTTGGAGAGAGTAGTGGCCATTTTAGTACAGACAGTTAGGACAGAATGTGTTCTGCGGGTTTTGCAAAATAATCCTTTTGAAGTCCAATTTCTGTCAATTGCATATGGGAAGCGTATATAAGGATGTGGAGTTATCTTCTAAGGTCTGATCCTATATTTAGTAGGATTTTGGATGCCAACTCGTCAAAGACAATTGAAGCCAAACTAGGAAAGCATAGTTACCAAGTCAAAAGAGGATTTGTTCCTTATTTAATGAAGAACAGAAAATAGGGTTCTCTTATGCTGGACTTGAAGGAGAGTCAAAGACCCACTGCGATCGTCAAGTTCTTAAGCATCGTCAAATCCATAAGTTTTATTTTATGTTTTCTAGTTTTTCAATTATGTTTTCTTTGAACATGAGTAACTAAATTATGCTCTAGGGTGAGGATGACGCCCGAGCATTGATAGTTATAATTTCTAATATTATTTAATGGATTCTAAGTTTCTTTTAGATGAATGTTTAATCACTATTTTAATTGTTGCTATTTGTTTAAGTTCTTTGATTGATCACCTAAGGTTTTTGCATCTAGTAAATTGGAAGATGAATTTGAGGCAGAACTAGCAATATAATTCAATTTGCTTCTTCTGATTAAGTGTGGTGAATTACATTATTGCTTGACGAAGAATAATGGTTTGCTTGGTTCTCTCATTTTCTAGAATGTAATGAATCCAACTTGTTAAATTTATGCCTTAACCAGGATAGATTGCAGGATTGGATATATGATCTTTGTCTGAACTAGAAAAGAATCTTACACTTAAGGAAAACTATGGTCTGAGTGCCTGAAAAGGAGTTAGATATGGGAATTATCATCTAAAGAATCGAAAGAATCTGTTGAATACATTGAAATCTAACTTGGATTGCTTGTGGTTGATTCCGAAACCCTAGACCTTCATCATTGTTTTTCAACCTTCAAATTCAACCTTTTTATTCTCAATAGTGTTTATATCTTGTTTGTTTCACAAACTTTCACAACAACAATCTCTACAAATTCACTTGCGTATCAGTTAGATTTAATTTAGTTATTCGTATATTAGATTAATTTGGAATCCTCGTGGGAACGATACTTGGACTTGTCAAACGCTATACTACATCATTCTTGTGCACTTGCAAGGACAGACCAGCAGGTAGATTTTTGGGTTTTAAGCTAGTTCAAGGAGGCTACGCCGATTTTCCGGTCGAAGTGAAGTCCTAAAGTTGTTTTGGAATTAGGGTAAGAAGGGTATTTTAATAGTTTGGGCAAACACATGCCTGGCATCGAATAGGGAGAGGGTCTGTCACAGATTCTAAAAGGGAATTCAGGGTGGGTCCTTTCACAAAAGGTGCCACATCATCAATGAGCTCTCTGTGATTGACCCAGAAGGTGTCACATTCAATTTAAACATCTATTTTTCTTATTAAATATTGATAAACTCAAAACGTTTCACAGACATTAATAGAAATCAAATCCCACATCTATTTTTCTTGTTAAAATATTGATAAAATCAAAACATTTCATAGACATTAATAGAAGTCAAATCTCACACTATCAATTGTTATAATAAAATTTTGGCCCACGTAACATTTCAAACAAGATTTGAGCACCTTCATTGGTTAAGTTTGGTGTATATGAATAACTAATTTAATAAATCAAATGAACAACGTAGAACTATCCTTCAAGCATAGTTGTATAAGTCAAGCATTCATTTTTCTTCTTCAGTATGTCAATCAATTCAAAGATCTTCTAGCCTACCACCCTCTTGGGTGTTAAAGATATCTTTCCTACAATGGGGGACTACACATGATGCAATTTGAATTATGTGCCAAATTTTGAGCTTTATATATGGGGAACTTAAATGTGGGTGTCTATAAAAAGTATTTTTCACTTGTGATTGAGAAATTTGAGTAAATAAAACAAGACTAATGAATATTATTGCATGTTTTACCTTAATATCAATTTGCATTGAGAGGAGTAGTCCAACTCCTTTTAACAAAATTTCTTAACTTTTCAATATGCGACGATTCTTCGCATCCTCACATTTTTTTACCATAGCACTTGCTTTTACATGCATCACAGCATATTTAAATTTGGTGATGGTATGGCTTTTGTCACACCATTGGAGGTAGATGTTCTTAGCTTGGAGTCATGTCTTGGGATCAGTGTTTTGGGAACAAATATTTCGGCTTCCAATCACAAGGCGACACATAGACAAGAAGAATATCTTCTAGGTCAATTAATTGAGCCCATTTACTTGGCAAATTAATTGATACAAAAAATCGAGATATTATCTTAAATATGGGATATTATCTTTATTTAAAAGATAATATCACCAATTTAGGATATTATCTTTATTTGGAGTTATCATCATCAATTAGTGATTTGATCCCAATCAAATCCTTAATTGATTCAATCTCTACAATTTAGGGAAATAATATCTTCCTTCCAAATAAGAAGATATTCTTTGAAAAACTCTAGATGCCTAGAGCCTCATAAATACATGGCTACATAAAACACACAAAGTAATCTGAAACTCAACTCGAAAACCCTACTCTCTCTCTCTCTCACCATTTCCCCTCTCTCCATATTTTCCTATCACGGCTCCGGCCACCCTGTTCTCCCCGTAGAAAAAAATCCGTACCCTTTTTTAGCTTTTGTTTCTCAGATATTCAATCAAACTAACTTAGGCATCGAGCGGCCTTTGGCCAACACCCCCTAGGTGTGATCTTTTACTCTTGCTTGATATTATCTTTTACTCTTAGGCATCAAAGGGCCAAGGTCAGACAGTTTCAACTTGGCGACCTTGTACTTAGAAAGACTTTCATTACTACGTGAAGACAAGGATTAAAATAGATGAAATCTAATTGGGAAGACCCTTAAGTGATCAGCCAGTCCGAGGGATATACACTTGACACCATGGAAGATAAGGAGATTCCAAGACAATGGAATGCCTGCCACCTCTAAAGATATTACCCTTGAAGCTTCTTCCAATCGGCTCAAGTTCTTAGCAAACGACTGAGCCATGCTCAATTCTGAAGAGGAAAAGCAACTACTGGAAATTCTAGATTATTTATCCAATTATTTCCAATTCAAATAAAGCAATGTAATCATGCAAGCATCAATACAAGTTCAGTTTTTCATTCAAAAGAAGTATGCAGTTATCTATGATGTGTCCTCAGGGAGACGCATGTCAAGCATACCATTGCCCATAAGCCGTGTCCTCAGGGAGACGTAGGACACAAATTATGAAGCATCCTCAGGGAGACACAGGTCAAGTAGACCATTGCCTATAAGTCGCGTCTTCAAGGAGATGTTGGGCGAGAACTATAAAGCGTCCTAAGAGAGACGCATGTCAAACAGATCATCGCCCATAAGCCGCTTCCTCAGGGAGACGCAGGGATAAAACTATGAAGCGTTTTAAGGAAAAAGCAGAAGAGCACCCTTTAAGTAAGTTGTGGGTAAATATTCGAGCATCCTCAGAGAGATGTAAAATCAAGGCACCAGTAGGTCGCTCAAGCAGTTTACAAGATACGATGCACATTGAAGTTAAAGAAATAACTGAAATTTCCATAGCAAAGTTACCAACCAGCCAAGTTCAACCAAAAGAAGATGGTCAGACAAGACCAATTATTGCAAACAAGAAAGCAGATTACAAAAAACTTGAAAAGATAAAGAAGTCTTCATCTACTCCAAGATTCGAACAGGAGACCCCTTGTCAGCAACCTCTTCAGCATCAATTTGATTAGCTATGCCTTAAGCAGCTCCAGCTGTCTGCTCCACGACATCTGCGAGCATTTCTTTAGCCACACCCTCCTCGGTGCTCTTCTCCTTGGTGCCGTTGTTCTCATCTATAGTCTTGTTAGTCGCCTACTCTTCAGCTTCCTCCATATCCACAACGTTGATCTGCTCACGTCGAGAAGGAAGCAAGTCAATGCAGAGGGCCTTAAGATCTTCATCTATAATGGAATTGCAAGGAGTGACACCACTTGTGCAGTCCAAGTACCCCAGCTTGTATGCATCGACGACAACCTCAAACTTGGACCGCTCAGCAACCTCACCGTAGTCGTCAAATGCAGGGATAAAACTATGAAGCATCTCAAGGCAAAAGTAAGCCTTTTTTGGACTATACATAGTGGCAGCAGAAGAGTTGAGTTCACTATCCATCTTAGTAAGGGAACACTTTAGCTCATACGTATTCTTCTTCAGTTCAAACATCTTCTTTTCATAATAGATCTGCTTGGCCAAGAGCTTGCCAGTTAGATCAACATTATTCTTCTCTAACTTGCTAAGCTGAGTAGAAGAGGGCCCAATAGCAGACGAGTTCCGAATGGTCTCAACAGCAAAAACTACTCATTTTGAAAGCAAATAAACATCCATTTCCTTTTGCTTCTCCAAGGAAAGACTTGATGATGTAGAAAATTCATGGGTAATTGGGCTTCAAATATAGAAAATCATGCTTGAGAGTCAATTATGGCGCTAGGAAAAGAAGGAAGACGTATCGTTTGAATTTTCGGGTTACTTGATTTCTTGAGAAGATCTATTTTATATTTATATTTTTAGAATAAGTTATCAATTAGGATATTATTTTCCTGGTATAATTTTAATTAGGATTTAAATTATTTTCTTATTAGTTAAGTTTTAGGAATATTTTGGAACCTAGGGTTTCCTACGATTTTAGGATATTTTTGTTTTCTATTTAAGCCAACTCATGGCATTGTATTAATCAGTTTTATCATATTATTAATCAAATTTAGAAATTTTCTCTATTTTCTGGTGAATTTTAGTTTATCTTTTCGGGTTTAGACGTTTGCCGATCTGTAAACCCGTGCTTCTATGCTGCATAAAGTGGTATCAGAGTGGGTCGTCATTCAAAACAAGGATTTGCCTTCTCAGTGATGAGCAAAGATGGGAGGTATGCAAACCTCATCGACGATGGTCGTGGGAAAATATCAAATATTGAAGGGGAACGCGCTGGTGGATTTACCCGAAACCAACCTCATCAATACTATGTTGCAGATGTTCCATGCTTTATGGGAAGTGACTGCATTGAAGGGTTTCTCGAATGGGTTGTAGATGTAGAGGAAATATTTGATACAATATCAATTTCAAAAGATAAGATGGTGAAAATTGTTGTGTCCCGTTTAAGAGGCGATGTCGCTCTTTGGTGGGATGAGATGCTAAAATCTATGAAGCAACAAGGTAAAAATCCTATTGCTCCTTGGCATAGGATGAAGAGACTTCTTGTGGAAAAATTCTTTCCTTTTGAATATGATATATATTTGTCAAGGAATGGTTACAAAATTGATCAACCCAAATTTATGGCGAGCGAAGAAAAGATGGAGGAAGAGGTCAAAGAAGAAGAAATTGTAATGGAGGTTGAATTAATTGACGAACCAGTAACCCACAAGACAGAGGGAAAAATTGAAGGTAGGAATAAATCTGAATTTGAAGAGAAAACACATTTATTCAAGGAGTTTGGTTATCAACTGACATATTCTAATCTTGTTTATGGAATTAATTGTATGATTATTCCATCCAAGTATGAGCAAGTTTGGATTCTTGGAACTGAAGAGTTTATTCACACATCAAATTCTATGTCTACCTAAGTTTAATTCAAGGAAAACTCGAGGTCGAGTTTTTTTACAAGTAAATGGGTCTGATGTAGGACAAATCATTGGTTTGTTCCTACGAAGGAAATTTGAAAAAGGGAAAAAAATTTAAAATCAGAAAATTGGGCTTTAAATATGGAAAATCATGCGTGAGCATCAATTATGACGCTAGGAAAAGAAGGAAGGTGTATCGTTGGGATTTTCGGGTTGCTTGATTTCTTGATAAGATCTATATTATATTTATATTTTTAGAATAAGTTATCAATCATGATATTATTTTTCTGATATGATTTTAATTAGGATTTTAAATTATTTTCTTATTAGTTAAGTTTTAAAATATTTTGGAACCTTGGGTTTCCTACGATTTTAGGGTTTCTTTGTTTTCTATTTAAGCCAACTCATGGCATTATATTAATAAGTTTTATCATGTTATTAATCAAATTTAGAGATTTGCTCTATTTTCTGGTGGATTCCAGTCGCTGATGGATTTCAGTTTATCTTTTCGGGTTTAAACGTTTGTTGATCCGTAAGCCCGTGCTTCCGTGGTGCATCCCTTGAGAACGTGTCAAGGTCACCAGCTCAGTGGATATAATCAACCAGCTTGACACAAGCAGATAGGTTTGATAAGAAGTTCATCTTGAGCAGATCAGACACACCTGCATCCCCTGCAGGGTTGGACTTGTCAGCGTTGGGATCAGTTATTAGCATTTTCGAAGAACCATTCACCCGAGTAGATAACTCTTTCGCATTCTTAGCCCCGGCCATCCTCGCCTCCAAAGGAGTCAGTGACTCCGAATCAGCTCCATGCTTGACTGCTTGTGGCTCAACAGCTGGATCGCAATGGTTAGGCGGATGAGCAATCCTCCCATTTCGATCCTCATCCCTAAACCGGTGCAGGCGACTTGAACTTCAGAAAGGAATATTAGCATCTCTTTGCCTCTCGGCAGGGGAATTGGTTTGGGAGCGAACCTCTTTACAGGCCGGATCACAGTTTTTGAGCTTTCAGTAGGAGACTTGAGCGAAATGTCCCGAACATTTCACATACCGCTAACCTTCTTGCTATCTGCACCACGAGATGCTTAACTCTAGCAGATGACGAGAGAGCAGTTTTACTTGAGTCTTCTCAGCAGATGAAACCTCTTTCAAGGAAACCTTGGTCACAACAAAAGAGAATCTTGGCTTCTTTCTTAGCGGAGATACATCTCTCGCCTACGAAGTCGCAGCTTCATCTATTGGAGACTTAATGCCAGCCTTCCTCTTTGAGGAGAGTTCGGTAGAACACTTCGCTTGTTCAGCAGGCAGATCATTAGAGTTTGGACTATTCTGCTTCCATCTCTAGACATCCTTGGCAAGGGCCAGGCCACCAGCTTTCTCCTGATACTTGCTCAATAGCTAGTGCCATTTGCAGAACCTTGCAAGGATGTTGAGAGCCTAGCCAACCTTAACCATGTATGGCCCAAGGTTCAGTCTCATGCAAATATCATTCTCTGCAAGTAGAAGACAGAAGTTAGTCAGTCACACTTCAAGAAATTCAAATAAAAAGGAAGCATATCAAACAGCAATGTGACGTACCATTACAGTAGTTGATAGGAACAAGTAGACCATCGCGAACCCCGCATTCCCACCTTCCACTGACTTCTAGCACATCAGCGTGCCATACGTGATCTCCTTGGCTGAAGCTGTCAAACAACTTAAAATTGCATATGCAGACCTGAGCGTACTTCTCATAGTGTCTCACTTCAAAGAAGTAGAAGAACTCTCGCACCTTCAGATCTAACTTGAAGAAGCAGCTCAGGTTCTCAAAGCACATGATTGCCCGGTAGACGTTCGGAGTACATTGACTTGGAGTACACTCCATGATGCAGAATACCTCCCTGAAGAACTTTGACAACGGGAACATGAAGCACAAGGAGAAATAAAATGGACGAAATGTGATAATCCTAGCATTTGGATCATTCACATCCACACAAGGCACATCGTCGGTCGAAGACTCCGCTAGCTTAACATGCACGTCGTCAAGTATGGCAGAAGCATAGGCGGCATGCCACTTCTAAAATTGAACTTCAGACGTGGTGCGATGGAGATAAACCACAACATCTTCTTATGCACTTTGGAGCCTCCTCACAAGTAGAAAGGCACTTGTGAGCATGGTTATTGGCCACCTTCCTTATAAGACATGATGGCTGGACAACTGCAAGACGAAAAGATATTTTTGCAAATTAGATTACATGTCAGGTCAAAAAAAAGAAAAAAAAAGACAGCTTGTAGGCCCAAGCCACAAACTCGCAGATCAAGCCGCATCCATAGCTCGAGCTACACCACGATAGGCCCGCGCCGCATTGACCTAATTGGGCCAGGCCCAAGTCACTAGGAAAAAGAAAGGAGCAACAGTAGCTGCTGTCGATAGGCACCGCCGCCCTTGCCAACCTACGCCGCCACTGCTGACGTCATACTAGCAACCTCCCCAAGTCATCATGATGACAACTAGCAGCTGAGGCCAACTGGTCCTCACCGCAAGTGAAAGAAAAGAAGAAAAAAAAAAAATTGGACTTACCATGGGGTACACGCGCGTCTCCTCTCTTCGACAAGCAGTACAAATTCTCTAAGATCTTTCTCAAGCTAGAAAGTAAAGAAAGCAAGTTTGCAATTTGAAGAAGAATGAAGAGAGACCTTGTATTTATAAAGGTTAGGCATCCTAGATCAAGGAGGATTCACAAGCCTATTCCATTGGGAGCCCAACTCCAAGAAAAGTCAAAAGTCTACTTCAATTAGGAGCCCAATTTGTAAAAAGAGTCCCAACTCAAAGAAGAAAGCTTAGACGAAATTGGAAGACTCAAAATAATATTTTTCATCTCCACATGCCTCACAAGCGCCATGCAGAAGCTGGGGGGCATTTGTGGGAACAAATATTTCGGCTTCCAATCACAAGGCGTCACATGAACAAGAAGAATATCTCATAGGTCAATTAATTGAGCCTATTTATTTGGCAAATTAATTGATACTAAAAATAGAGTTATTATCTTAAATATGGGATATTATCTTTATTTAAAAGATAATATCACCAATTTAGGATATTATCTTAATTTGGAGATATCATCATCAATTAGTGATTTGATCCCAATCAAATCCCTAATTGATTCAATCTCTACAATTTGGAGAAAGAATATCTTCCTTCCAAATAAGAATATATTCTTTGAAAAACTTTGGATGCCTAGAGCCTTAAAAATACATGGCTACATTCAACACACAAGGTAATCTGAAACTCAACTCGAAAACCCTACTCTCTCTCTTGCCATTTCCCATCTCTCCATATTTTCCTATCACGGCTCCGGTCACCACACACAGCTCAAACCACCCAGTTCTCCCCGTAGAGAAAACTTCGTTCTTTTTTTTTAGCTATTGTTTCTCAGAGATTCAATTGCACTAACTTAGGCATCGGAGGGCCTTTGGCCAACACCTCTGGGTGTGGTCTTTTACTCTTGTTTGATTTTACAGAAATCGAAGAAGAGAGAAGAGGAAGTTCTAAAGTCAAAGAATCTTCAAGAGAATATCTTCCGCGAGATATTTGCACAAACAGGTGTCACAATCTTTAGAACGTCACGAGATATTTGCACAAATAGGTGTCACAATCTTTAGGGCGTCACTAGTACCCACTTGAACTAGTTGTCAACAAAAATAAATTTGATTTTGGTGCGTATATATATAATATACAAACAAGAGGATCTTACAAACAAAGTTACTCATAAAATCCAAGAGAGCGTGATGTTAAAAAACAAGAAAAGAAGAAGCAAATGAAGTTTAAAAATTCACTAGTTGAAAGGCTTTCCAATCCTCGGCAGGAAGCATGGGAATGGGTTGACACCTAAACCCCCAGCACTGGCTTATTATATTTAGTCTTGAAAACAACAAAAACAATGACCTCCTTCCAATTCCCATTTGCCTAATCTTTTTAAAAAATACTCATTTACTACACATTATATACTTAAAATCTACGCTTTGAAGTTGAATAAGCATTTTATAACTTGCATTATTGGGGCAAGCATGAGCTAATTGGAGGGCTATTGACCCCTATACAAAAATCACAGCATATCTTCCGAGCTCCGATGTTGAAGATTTGGCTTGTACTTTAAAACAAGCCGAAAGAAAAATGGGCCTAATTGTTTATACTCCCCTAGAGTCTACAATCACCTATAAGAGAGAATTGAGACACTAAAAAAAAAAAAAAATCATTGTTCTGCAGTTGATTTAAGTATTGGACAGTTGGAAGTTCCAGAGAAATTGAATGAGTCCATGGAGGAGCATAATAAATTGATTTTGAAAGGAGTCTATGATGTACTCTCCTTTGTTGTTGGGTGCAAGATTTGTTTTAAAATAATGGTGATGTAAAAGGATATATAAAAGAATAATGGTGATGATGAAAGCACTTTGTTGGTTCTCAAAGATGGAGCAGTAGACCCTATAATTGAGTATTATTAGCCCTACATTATGTTGTCTTCCATTGTGATATCAATATATAGTTAAGATTTCTTCTTGTCTAATACTCAAATTCAAAGGAAAAGTATCGGCACTCTGCTATTTTTCTTCAATACAAGTTCTCTTTATAATATTTTTTTTAAGAAGAAGCAGAATTTCATTAATATATGGGTAAATCTAGGAGATTTTCAATAAGAACACACCCTAAATATTCCGCATTAACAGGGAATCATAAGCATCAAAAGTGAAAGGGTCTAACCATTGACATCCACCCAACCAGAGAAAGCTACAATACCTCCAACATCCCACATGATCCCACAACACCTAGTAATGAAAGATCTACCCAGATCTAACAACTCCACCTCCACAACACGAAGGAATCTTAAAAGTTAGTCCAAAAATATTGGAAAAAAATAAAATTCAGTACAGAACTAGGGAGAAACAAAACCCAGCATAAAACTGGGGAAACACTCTCTACAATATGACGGGAGAGAGAGATGTCCGATTTATTAGCCAAAGAGATTAATTCTAAGGGAAACCCCTTGAACCAAAGAGGAGTTGTAAAGAAAGAGAGACGAAGAAGAAGGGACAAGAAGGGTTGGTTCCACATGATTTAGTTGGTAAAGTGTTTGCCTTTTTTTTTTCCTCCTTTTCTGGGTGCAATAAGTGCTTTTTCATTGTACAAGAGTCATCAAAGTTTGAGAAAATTTTCAGGGTTAAGATTAAAATAAGCTATAAACCCTAACAAGAAATTTTTTGAGACTTTTGGGGAAAAAGAATAGTTTCTTATTTGGTCAAATTATGATTATTTTGATCGGAGATTGTTACTTTAAATTAGATTGGATTTTCACGAAGAAGTCCATAAATTCAATTATTTTACTTTTTGAATTTAGAGATCCAATCCAACATGTAAAAATCATCATAATTATAAAATTAGATTCAATTTAGACAATTTACCACAAACCTATTAAAAAGAAGAAGAAATAAAGAAATATTTCATTTGCACCACATATGCTAAAATATCCAACCTGAAACCCATTCAAATCATATTTATTTATACATGTTCTGTAATAAAATGTATACATGAACCGTGATTAAATTAAACCTCTTCATTAGGTTAGATTTACTAGGAATATGCATATGATTCTCCCAAATGAATTTCCTAATAAAATATCAAGATTCCCCAGCTTAACCACATCCAATCATAACTTCAGAAATTACCAGTTACAATTTATAATCGAGGCTGAGGTAGATCAGCATTGAGCTCCAAGTGGGTGGTCCCAGTGTGACAAAAAGGATGGGAGCTTTATGTGAATGTCGAGGGTCCCACAGCAACATACCAACCCATGTCAATCAACATAAAACTCCAAATGAATCTCTTTCAATTTTATTTAGGAGACGTCCATTCTAAGCTGACGCTGCCACAGATTCCCCCAATTATTTCTTTTTCACGAAATTATAATTTATAATGTAATGCTAATTTTTATTTTATTATTTTAAGGGTTCAAAAAGAAAAAGAAAGAATAAAATTATGCAAGTGAGACTTTGTACAACACCAAGATGACCGCCATTCGTAGTCTGTTTGTTTTTGTTTTGGTTTTTAGGGAAAATACAAGACCTGTCGCTAGATTTTGCAAGTACCATATACCAATAGGTTAATATGGATTGAGGCCTTTGGCACAATCCAAAGAAAAAGCAGTGCCAACCCTAGAGGACTTTTTCCTTTTTTGTTTTGGCATACTTGATTAAGCTTTAACCAATTACATTTTTTCAAATTCAATGTATATACGTGGTGTAGTCAAGTGTGGAAATTTGTAAATATTGGAAATTTCAAGTATAGACATCCTTTTCTTGGCCATCCAAAAACTAAATCTATATATATAAAGCAAAAGGCAGAGAATGGTAAAACATTCAAAATACCAGAAAATGCCCTTGGTTAATGCAAACATTAAGAATTAAAATTATTAATTAAATGAGGATAATATGGTAAATTCACAATTTTTCATATTAAAAAAATTAAAATTAAAAGAAAATTCAGATAATGGATCCTATTTTTATGGAACACAACTATCCATTATCTTTTTTAATTTTAAAATAAATTTAAATTTTTTTTAAAAAAACCTCTCGCAGGCGCAGAAGCGCGTGCAGAGAGACTAGTATATTATAAAAGACGACGACGATGATAATAAAATAATTAAAGCTTTTTTATTTGATTTTATATGATTTATTTATTTTTATTTTTGTCAAAGAAATGAACCATTCTGATTAGTGGACAATAGATTCGGAGAAAGACGTATGCAAATATCACGTTTGTTGACGGTCCATTTTAGAGAATTATTATACATATGTATGTATTTATAGTATATACGTGTGTGGATGAATGTGAATGTAGAAGCCTAGAAAGGTCTAAAAATATAGAGGACCATTGATATTTCATTTTCATGAACGGCACTTTCTGGGCTGGAAGACAAAAAGTTTTGCGCTAGGCAGCATTTAGGTAATAATTGCGGTGGGACAGAGGAGGGTTTGGGATTTAGAAGTTTAGAATTATGATGTGGTCACAAAGAATTGAATTTAGAAAAGGGAATTCATTACAAAGAAACACCGATGACTGAAACAACCGACAAATAATTTCTACCAGATGTAAAATCCAAGTTCATGGAAACTAAATCTTCCAAGCAACAATCTAAAAGACAGTGCTCCGAGTGCTTAGCTACTGATTGAAACTCTAGGATATGTTTGAAAGTGCTTATAAAAAGAAATTTCCGACAATTAAAAACGCTTTTGATCATGTTTGACATCTACACTTCATTTTGGTCTTATAAAGCAAAATATAATCTAAGAAGCTAAGGTTCGAAGGTTAGAACCACATATATATATATATAAGAAAACTTTGGCCAATAATGTCCATTTGAATCCATAAAACAAATGCACTCCACCGACCTTTTTACAATTAACTTTACATAATCATACATTCATCAGCTAGCGATCGTAGCTAGCAACACACCCTGTTGTACTATTATGTAAATAACGTCAATGGGGGCAATTGAGGAAAAAGAGGGTTGCACCAGCAGTGCAATATTGTGTAACTGACGTTTGATAATCTTCCAACATTCTGGCTTCATCATTTGCTGTTTAATTAGGCGGCAGCCACCGTCTGGCTCTTACCGGAAGCCTTGGAGTTGGTCGAGGTGGATCGCGAGGCGTGGCGGTCGTCCTTCTTTGAGGACACGGCCTTACACTTCTCTACTCTCTCATCTTGCTTCATCTGTTGCTCTCTGCATTCTAGGCTACAAAATGCGGTGTCTCCCCTGTACAAATAATTCAATTATTAGAAAATAAATAAAATCAAGACATCATTAATACTAAACTTATTTTTTCCTAACATTATGAATGATTGAACTCTTAACCTATCTTAATTTTATCTCGTTTTTTCGCACCTTTTGTCTCATATCTAAGATATTTAAGCAGAAATTGTGTCACAAAATTAGAAACACTGTATCAAACTTTATATATATATATATAATTAATTTAGTAGTGGTATCTAGATGAATTTTGGTACATCCAAATCTAACAGTACACCTTTGAAATCCGAAAATAAAAAGGAAGAAAAAAAATCCATAAATTAAACAAAAGAAAAACAGCAAGAGAAATAAGATAAAAGCATAGATAATTCCAACAAGGGGTAAATTAATTAATTACCTATACATGTAGATGTCCCGGCCTGAAGCCAAGTGGCGTTTGCAGAGGCCGCACGTGCGGAGAAAGTGAGCGGTCTCAACGACGTCATGAGCAGCCGAGGTTGTTCGGTGGTTGTTTCTGGGAGACAACATGGCCAGGAAACGGTGCTGTTCATGGTACCCAAAGTTGTTGTTCTTCATGTCCATGCTCTCAATATTATTATTATTATTAACTGCAGCAGCAGGCACTTGTTGTGGGCCCACCACCATCGCTGCTGCTGCTGCTGCTGCTGCTGCTGCATGTACATCCGTCGGTTCCTCTCCTTCCACGTTGTTCAGATCAACGGTGATCCCAGTCATGCTTGTTGTCCTCCTCATCGGAGGGCGGGGACGCTTCCCTAACAACATCTTTTTTTAATTTGTTCTAAACTAGTTCTGATGGCTTCTGCAGTTTTCAGAGAGAGAGAGAGAGAGAGAGAGAAGAGAGAAGAGAGAAAGAGATTGGGGGAGTGAGAATGGAAGGTGGGGAAGGAAGATAAATGAGATGGGGGAAGGCTGAGATTGAATCTGGACCGTTGATTGAGACCATTGAGTAGAACAAAACTCCACGTTAGCATAACTTAATGCTCTCTCTCTCTCTCTCTCTCTCTCTCTCTCTCTCTCTCTCTCTCTCTCTCCTGTTTTTTGTCTCCTACTTTAGCTTTGCTTTTTCTCTCTGTACTTTTCTTAATTTAGGATTTAATAATTCATTGATTCTCTCTTTGGGTATCTTACCTGTCAGGTCTTCCTTCAATTTGTAATTAAATCAGTCTCAGATAGCATAACATGAAACCTAATTGGTTGTACGTGTGTCTTTCCTTCAATAAGTATTTCAGGTATATTTTTTTGTACCAACAGGTGTGTTTTATAACCCTGCAACAATCACAGATCCAACGTCTGCATCTTGGATTTTAATCACAGCTTGATGGGGCATGGCAAAATAAGATCCATCATTACTGTTCAATGTTTGGTTTTCCAGCTTACTTATACTGTTTAGGAAATTAGGACAATCGAATAAGCAGTAGTGACAAGCAAACACTTTATTACCAACTAATGCGGTTTGATAATTGCTTCCTCTTGGTATATAGTGGTATTTGTCTTTCTCAATTTCAAATTTATCTTCGATTGACAACAATGTGACACGGTATCTTTATTGTATGATGCATCTCGTCAATGTCAGGTGTAGTTGTAGAACCATGAATTTAAGTCAGACGACACTTTAGAGACTATTTGAAAGAAAATATCATACTGTAGAAAACTGTAGTGATATTATAATAGGAGGGGAGGGGGGAAAAGAATAAGAATGAGGTAAGATTTCTCAATTATTCAACACATCAATTGTATACGTGTCTTGACTATTCTCTCTAGTAATACGATTGTATTCTAGAAAACAAAAAATGTCAAAAAGAAAAAAACCAAGAAGGGGCCTGGCCCTTTCGATCTTATGTGGGTCCGCCAATGGTCAGGTGGACGGTCCCAATGCTGCCATGTGTTATATTTAATTTAATTTATAAATAATTGTTTTCCCAACTTTTAAAATTCGCCATCAAAATGCTACCTGCTCATGATCACTTCTAATATTTTTTTACTTCAACATCTATTTCTTGAAATGACCTCGAAGTTTTTCCAGATCATTCTTTTTCACGACTTGATTTGAGATATTTGTATTTTGAGGACAAAAGCAACAAGAGGTGTGACCATTTTTCTGTTTTTTCCGGTAAGTTCTCGTAATTTCTAATGCTGTGCGTTCTGCTATACCTTAGTGGATTTGATGACATCCTTATAAAAAAAAAAAAAAAAAAAAAAAGAGCATACGTTCTTCTCTTTCGACAGTTGGAACAATAATTTTTTTTCCGGTTGTCGTTGCATTATTAGAAGATGGAGTGCGTAAGAACACTGAACTAGACAGACATCATCGATTGCGAGCTGAACCTAGACAAAGTAAAATGTATACTGGTGGGTGGACAATGTACATCAGTGGGCCAACCACCTTCAATTTTCTTTCCCTTTCATCAATTTCTGGCATTTATTTATTTTTATATATATATTTATTTATATTTTTTGTTAGGGAACTTCTATGTCTGTTTTCAATAACATTGCTCCTTAATAATAGGAATTCCTATCATCTAACTCTTAATTTAAATATACTTTTTCTTTTTAAATGTTGAAAAAGATCACAAGTTTAAATTCATTTTCGTCGATCAAAACACAGAATAATATCGTTAATAATTAAAATATTTATATTCAAGACAGTAAAAATGAATCAATCCAAACCCTCTATTAGTTAGGTCTCTATTTCAAGACCAATTGATAAAAAATCAACGAAGTCCACTATCATTTCATCATCTAACCATGAACAAATTATTTTCAATAAACAATGAAAAATTTGTAATCATTATAAAATGGTAAGATGATTTATGACTTTGATGATATTTTCGCAAGGATGGTTCTCCTCAAAAGACACAAAGAGCTTTAGAAAATGAGACCGACGATATATTGAAAATATTTTTGTTCACCACTTTAATTCAAGGTGTATGCTCACCACTTTTCCCAATACTTCATACGTGTCTATAGGCATAATAATGGTTAACTTTTTACTTTAATTTATGTAACCATAGTTATACTTATGAACACATGCCAAGTATTGAGAAGGGCGGTGAGCAAAAATACTCCCTATATATTATAGTTAAATGATCTGAATTGGGTAATTGTTTATCTATTCATTCAAAGATGATTTTTGCAAAAATTAGTCAAATGGATAACCACTTAACTATATGATTATCATGATGATATTTCAATGTCTATTACAAGCGCTATATATGTATGTTCATTTATGATCACAATTTTGGTTAAGATTTAAATTTTTATTTATTTATAAGGATGATCCTTTGGAGACTTGAAAATTGGGCAACTACGACCATTGCTTTAAGGGATTAGTAGAGCCTTAAACAGTGTGCAATAAAAATCATACATCGTTGTACACTAATCTTTGTTTGGATCATTGATTACTGGATTAGTGTGTTGGTGTGTACGTATATGCAAGCCCATTCGTAGGAAATTTTTTGAGTACAAAAATAACACTGTCACGTAATTTTATCGTTTGAATATAAAGGTAGCATAATCTCGCAGAGGCTATAAGTTCATGTTTAGGAATTTAAGGTATAGGATCTCAATGATTTACAGGCCTATACAAGCCCAAACTCAATACAAATTCGAGCTATATGAAGCCGATTACACCTAATTTTATATCAACCCGATCACACCCATATCAAGCCCTATGACGGCCTGACTTTTTTATTTTGGTGCACATTGGCTGCCTCGGGAACCATAGTTTTGTGGTTTATTTTAAAAAATAAATAAATAAATATCTAACCATGATTAGTATTTACTCAATGCGTGGAAACTTTAATTCCACACTATAGTTGAAAATGGTGAACAAAATTGTCCTTGATGGAAAAGTGTGTTGTATTGTCAGATGAACCTTCTAACATATTTTATTATAGTTTAATATGCAAGTGATAATCCCTTTCCACCTTTTTTTATTCATTATTTTGTCGTGATTTAATTTTATACCATCATCGTCAGTTCTCATTACTAATCTGGATGTCTATATTAATCCAATTTGTATTGGCCCCACGTTTCTCTTGAGTCACCCTCTCTTCTCAGAGTGATTATAGTGTAGTACAATAGTATTTAGTACAGTCACGTGTTATAATATAAGTGGATATTTATTAATATTATTTTTTTAAAAAGATAAATATTAACTATGTTGTCCACACATATTATAATACGTGTATACGCTATACAAGGTGGCCGTACTCTTGGAAAGAAAATCATCTGAGCAAAATTTGTGGTGCCATTTAAATCTAGAAGGAACTTTAGCTCAGTGCCATTTTTGTTTGGGCCAAAAGATCTCTCCTCAAACAATGCATTTTAGTGCTACCAATTGTTACAAGCGTTCTCTGGTTTTACTATACGAACATCAATTACTGTTTTTAAGCTTTGCATTAAAGTAATATCTTGCTTTTTAAAAGGAAAGTTTGAGGCTCAATCTATGGGGAAAGGGTGGACTTTGATGGAGAAAACTACTTTCTTTTTTTTTGGTGTAGTTAGGCAATTGTCTTTGATGGTGCTTATGGTTTTGATTGTGTTTATCAGTTGCTTTTCAAGAGAATCTTCAAAAGAGAAGAAGAAAAAAGAGAAGAAAAAAGAGAGAAAGGGGATGCTTTCCAAAAGCATTTACAGTGAATTACCAAAACACATCATGTCTTCACAAAATGAGAAAATAGTTCTCAACACCTGAGAGAGAGAGAGAGAGAGAGAGAGAGAGAGAGAGAGAGAGAGAGAGAGAGAGAGAGAGAGAGAGCTGTGAGCCCCAAAACCCCCATGCTTAGGTGTGCCCACAAATCCACAAAAGCTCAAAACGTGGTTGTGGAACAAGATATTCCATTATATTCACAAGTAATAATTGATGTTTCCTAACAACTTAGAAAAAGAGATGGAAATGGAGGGCTAAGTTATGATGACTGCATAAAGGACACACAAACCCTAATACCAATGAGTCCACTTTGATATTATGTGGAGGATAAAGGCACCTGCACTCATCAACCACATCATTGGGAGCTTGAAAAGGGGTCCCCTTGCATCAATTGGAGCTCCCAGACAAAGAAGCTATATCTGCATACTGAACCAGAAAACCCTAAAACCCAGTACTCTAATTAGGGTAAATTCAGATGAATGAGCCTAGATGGTAGCTTCTGGATCTTAGAGAAAGTGGAAAGCTGAGCTTATGAGATTGATAAATGTTAATAAAAGGTTTGCAGTAGATTTGTAATGGGAATTAAATTTTGGTATTCAAAAAAGTTGTTACTTGTAAAGACTCAAGCATGCAACTTTTGGAAAAAGTTGTTTTGAAAAGCTGTGTGATGGGAGCTTTAGAGGCAAGAGGGTCGCACAATGCACTGAAGCTTTAAGGCATTTATTGTCAGAAGTGTACAATATTGACTTCCTATCTCAACTTGCACAATTGATTTTTTAGGAAATCAAAGCTAAGAACTCTTTTTATCTCTTCCTAGATTTCTTCTCCTTGAAGCTTCTACTTAGAATCGGTATTCTCTTTGTATACTTAGACTCCAATCTTACTATCCTTAATTCAAAATGTCCTGGAAATCTAAGCAAACAGTAAGAAAGAAGCCCAACTTGTTAGAATTAAAGTTAAGTTTTACTGTTGCAAGGGCATGTTGAAATGCACTTAATTCAGGGATAAACCTTCCCCTTGTGATTCTGCCTTTTGATTAACACTTGCTTATTTTCATAGAGGAAAGGAACAGACAAAGGGGTTTCTAAAAAGCAAGATGTCCAAGGAAGTCCAAGATCAGATGGGTTCAGCAAAACTATCAAGCATAATATCTTTATCGACGCAGAAAGTCCAAACTGACAAGCAAATCCTCAACATCAAGGTAGTAAAGAGCTTTCAACAAACAAAAAAGAAAGATAGAATACATAAGAAACAAAAGGAGAAAAAGGGAAAAAAATTGCATATTAATGGATCTTAAGACATACTCAGCACATCAAACACTCCCACTCGCCATCAAGAACTCGCCCTCGCAGACCAAGTCACCTCCCACGTATGCCTTACCCTCCATCTTTGCTATTCCAAACCGTTTTTGGAACTTAACTAGTGTCATTCTCATTACCAAAGTGTCTCCTGCAATCACAGGCTTTCTAAACCTCACTTTATCAATTCCTGCAAAGAAGAAACTGTCACGAGAGCCTCCCACTTCGGGTTGCAGCATCACCAAGCCACCCACTTGAGCCATTGCCTGAGCCCAGAAACCACTTTTGTCAGCACGTAGCAAAGTGCATGCACCACAATCAATATAAATTTGAGGCAAAAGTGGGCATAGATGATTATATGCCTTGAGGTTTTGAAAAATCCCTTCTATTCTGTCTTAGCCCCACATAAGAAAGAGAATTGATAAGGAAAGAAACAAAGAGATTGAAGAAGTCAATTTGTACACTCCTCTTTTAGCCATCTGCACTCCAAAATAAATATTTTACAGGACGCTAAAAGAGGATTGTTAATTAACATAAAAAATTCAAAACATTAACCAATTCACCAAAGAAAATTTAATCAACTTTGAACATTGTATAAAGAAATATCAGCTCTAGAAAATGGATGAAATGAAACCGTCAACATGACACACCAATCATGGAGACCTGAACTGAATTGAAATTCAGTAACATTTCAAAAAGAAGAAGATTCTTCTGCTTTCAAAAGCCAAACGATCACTTGAAAATGTGTCTTGAATCAGCTGGAATCAGAGTGGTTCTTCAATTAATTTCAATTTTCCTGATTCAGCAACATAGTTATCATCGTGAAGTTCAGCACTGTAGTATTGTTCTATGTTCATTGTGTATAGTCTTCCTCTGCATTACTGGTTACCCAGACATCATCTAATGGAACTAATCCATAACACCGAAACACAAAACTTCTATCCATTGCACTGTGCATGCCTGTTTCTTTTTATTACTATCCTGTGTATCTTTCTCGCTTTCTCTATGGATTATCATAATTTTACTGGAAGTTTGGAGCTGAAGTGCAAATTGCATCTTTTAGAAGCCAAAAGGAGGTGGCTTAACCCAGAAAACAAAAACAAAATAAAAAAGGGAA
Organism: Prunus persica; assembly: GCF_000346465.2. Lineage (NCBI taxonomy): Eukaryota > Viridiplantae > Streptophyta > Magnoliopsida > Rosales > Rosaceae > Prunus > Prunus persica. The sequence goes on from NC_034014.1 coordinate 18,733,693, forward strand.
AAGAATTATGGCAACACTACTATTATTATCTTGAGAAAATTTAAAGTTAAAACCTTAAAAGGAAATCATAATGGCTGGATGTTCAGAAGACATTTTGCCAGAACTACGGAAAGGAACATGTAGCAAACTCAGTTAAACACCGAAGGTTGATTGATTTGATCAGCATGCACCATTTGAAGTTTAAAACTGCTTGAAATAACCAATGCCACAGGAGTAGATAACTTATTGGTGTTACTGTTCCACAATTGTTTTGGAGCAGACAGACTAGACAGAAAGGCCCTATACAAAATAACCAATGCCATAGGAAATAGATAACATAAATATTGGTGATACTGTTCCAGTTTGCCTTTATCTTCTCCTCGTCATAGGAAAGGGGATTAAAGTCAAATGTATCCTACACAACACAAAACCCCACAGCCCGAGGCCCATCCCATGGTACCCAGAATAGAATGCAGCAAATAGGGCATTGCCAATCAAATCATGGGGAGGTTGGACCCATTTCCTTCCTAAAGGAGCAAAACCAAAATTCCATTTGCTAGTCCATCTATTCACGAATCCAAATGCATCTTTTCCAATGGAAAAGTTTCACAGAGCAGAAATTGTCTGTGAAGTTTGAAGGGCTTTTTCTTCAGAAAATTGTTACATGTAGACTGTAGTAGTGAAATAAAACTACGAGGTTTGAGAAGCTGAACTTCTAATTTGGTCTAAACTATTGAGCCAATGGGTCTCGCAAACAGCCCTTTATATCAGTCAAATGGCCTAAAATATTTCTTGAAACAAAATCGAGGAGACTAGCTCAGTTACTCTAGCAAAGGAACAAATGCTTCATCATGACAAAATATCTGGAGAATCTCCATGACTCCATAAACACAACATTTATCTTACCTTGAAACCAGACTCTGAATTTCTTTCTGAAATGTCTGTAGCAATCACGAATTGCCCTCTAACCTGACAACTATTACTAATAATTTCACACAAAAAATCATTTGGTAACTTTTCTGGACGCTAAAATATGAGCATGAAAAACTTCAGATTTAAGACCAACTCAAACCTCTGCCACATGAGCCAAGGCCCAATGACAAAGCACTAGTTTAAATGGAATTTTTTTTCTCTCAAACATGCTTGCTCATTTATGATAAGCATCATGCTCATATGCTCAAGGCCATCCATTACATTCATTAAACAAGAACAGGGAAGGGGAAAATGAATCAATCATGACTGAAAATTCACAGAATTCCAATTAATCCTCTGCATTGGATTTTAAAAAGACCACCCCTTTAACTTCCACTAAAAGAAAAATTAAACCAACTTAGCATGGCTGAACATCCACACAACTCGAGTTCAATAACATGAATCTTCTTCTGCAGACAACTCAATTTGCACTTTATTTAGCTGTCCTCCGAAAGAGTTTTGAATACATATACCCACCCACGCATGCAACCATACAACGATGGCCAATTTATGGACTTCACAAAAATAAGGCAAGTGAATCTATGGATAGGTTTACAGATACCTAGACACAATGAATGACCTCTTGATACATTTTCACTGAGCTGCATTCTACCTTAAGAGCTGGTGGCTCTCTCTTTCTCTTCTTCTTTTCTTTAATCTATTTTGTTTTGTTTTTTTTTCTTTGATTGTTCAATCCTTTCTCAGCATATTACCCATATTCAACCTACCAGGAACTTTATATATTTGTTGAACTTGGTTTATTATTCATGTACAATATATATGTAATAAAATATACTTTAAAACATTGTTTTGTATATGAGAACTCTTGCATTATCATTTTTTACGAAATAAATTCTCAGTAAAAAAAAAAAAATACAAATACAGACTGAAGGTGGACAAGTAGTCCACAGCAGAACACGAACAAAACAGCTAAATACTAAACAACACTACTTTCTCGGCTTGCAAACTTACAGCTGCCAACCTATCTCTAAGAGTATTATACCTCTAAACTCAGACGAAACAGATGCCCATAGAGGTGACCAAAATCTAACTCTTTCCCGCAATTCTTCCAGACCCAAATCGTTGCATAATTCAGAAATCGTTCTATGTCTTTCTATCAAAATTACCCAGATAACTGCCAACATACTACAGCCCCATAGAATTTCTGCCCTCTTCCCACACCAAAGCCCTTGAACCTCTCAATTAATAAAGCGTAACAACCTCATCGGATAACCAAACTCAACCCCTCCTCCCTAAAAGCTTTCTCCATCTATTTAAAGCCACTGGACAGTGAACCATTAAATGATCAGTGCTTTTCTCTAAAGGTAAAAAGCTACTTGCACTAGCAAATTCACTCCTGTGCATGAGAATTAATGTCAACTTCTCTTTTAAACCAGTCCCGATGTGTATCCTATGGGTTGAACTAGAAACATTTGTCCCTGCTCCCTTCTTCCCTGCTAACTCCTTCAAATTAATTCTTTCTTATGCAGCCAGAAGTCACAAAAGCACATCAATTAATCATTCAGGAAAGTTTCATCTCATATCTATGTTGATGCAAAATCAATCCTTTTACGAGCATAAAACATTTGCTCATTGGAAAAACATTGAAGTTTGCATTATTGGATTGGCACCATTTTAAATTGAAAAACAATTTCAATTGGCAATACAGCATTGTAAATTTCAGAGCTTATATGAAGTGCAAATATATTATAATTATAAGACAATGGCTAGTTGATGCAAAATCTAGCTTAGACAAAAAAGCATCATTCCTTACATCAAATTCACAAACAACAATGCTGAGAGAATGTTAGATTCTAAAAAAGCTTACATCTTGGTATTTTAAAGCATTGAAAGCCCTACATAAACCCTTGCTAAGCTTCCTATATCAATCAATAGTCTAAATTCGCAGAGCCCTTAAAAGTGCGCATCTCTATTTCACTCTCCCTGTATATAATTCTCTCATCTGCTAACTACAATGTCCCAAGTTAGAATAAGTCAGACACCACACACGTACACCAATGAAATCCAATTCAAGAAATTAACATAGATATCCACAACCGGCAAACGAAAAACCGCTAGAAATGCAAAGACATTTACAAATTTGAGACAAACACCAAGTGGGAGTTGTTATAACTTGTGACATTAGTTTTTTTTCTTTTCCCAAAAGAATGGTTGCAAACGTCTATTACCAAAATGCATAAAAACCTTATGTCAGTATGAGAATAAGTAGTGTACCTCAATCATGAGAACTCCAGGCATAATAGGCCTCTCTGGGAAGTGCCCAGGGAAAAAGTTATCATTTATAGTCACATTCTTTATAGCAACAGCTGAAACCCCTGGATTGTACTCAATCACTCTATCCACTAAAAGAAATGGAAACCTGTAACACGATCCCACAACCAAAAGTAATCACTAAACACATCAACAACAGAAAAATTAAAATTAAAATTAAGAAGAAAAAAACAATCACAAACCCACAAGTAAATGAGCTAAACACTAACCGGTGGGGCAAGATTTCACGTATCTGATTAATATCCATAACTGTAGGAAATGCTGGGTATCCTGTGAAGTCCCAAATCAACATTTTCAGAATCAAACATTTGTTTTGTGAGAACAAAGGAAGCAAGCAAATCGAATACAAGGATGTCTGAGACAAACAATACTCTTTTCAATGGGTGTGTCTTGGCCGGCGCTGTCTTGTACATTTAGAGAACAACATGCGAAGAGATTCCGTTGGTGATTTGATTTAAGGCAAAGCATACGAGAAATTGGGAGAGAAACTGAAAGAGAGGTCGGAGACTGAACGAGTTTTACTCTTCTGGGTTGACTCAGAGACTGAGCGGGAGCGAGATACATGAGGGAACTCGAGGCCGACATTGTTAGAAACAGAGCAACAGCACACTGCACTACAACAGCGAGGGATTTTAAATGAATTCTGAGGGGTTGGTGAATAAGTTGTTCAACTGCTTCCGTCTGTTTATCTTGTGATTTTGCTAAGAACAACTCCAATGCAATGTTGTAAATTTGGGATGTAAAAATCATATTTATATCCCATTTGCATTTACAGAATGTAAATATGATCTTTTATTTAATTTTTTTTCTTTCTCGTTGTTCCAACGGAAAGATGTAAATTTCTTTTTCCGTATTTTACATTTATCCTCTTGCTTTCTCTTTTTTTTGTTGTTGATCTCGTCAAGATTTAAGAGATTGGATGGTGGGTGGGGAAGGAGAAAGAAGAGAGAAGCCATGGGAGGTGGCTCGTCGAATTTGGGGTTAGGTTTATGCTGAAATAAATTTTTTAAAATTCACTATGAAAGATATAGTTGAATTTTAAGGTTTTGAAAAAAATAGTGGGGGTGAACTTGGATGTTTGATTGTGTAAATAAAAAAATTCAAACGAATGCAAGTTTTGTTCTTTGTTTTCGTTTGGGCCAAAAAGAAATCCACGTGGAAGCCTATTTAGGCAAAGAAAGGCTCACAAAATAGAAAAAGAACAGAGGATTGGGTTTTGATTCAAAAAATAGAGAGCCCAAAACCACATCAGAGACCCACGTCTTGTACGAAATAGTAGAGTTGTAAAAAAAGGCCAAATTAAATGGCAATTGACCACTAGAGCAGATCAATTAAAAAATTGGATTGGACCCAGCATCTAAATACTCACCATTGATCTCAAAACCCAGAGTACAAGATCAACAGATTTTTTTGTAAAGTCTATTCTCCGAAACCACGTGACTACCTGACTTTGAAAAGTCAACAATTTCAACTATCACAAGAGAGTTTATTGGTAATTAATGAAAACAAGTCATTAACAGAAAGACTTCTCTGAAACTCTGCGGCCAAAAGATCATAATCCTTTTTATATAATTCTACATCATAGCAGGTGATCTTTTTTAAGAGATAAGCAAATTACGATCTTAGGAGATAAGTGGGAAGCAAGGGAGTTGTTCAAACAAGAAAAGCAAATTGACCATCACGTCAGATTGTGTTCTTTCTATTTTCCAAGAACAAACAGAGAACGAAGAGAAGTTGGTCTTTCTTTCAGAAAAACAAGGAAAAGACCTCCATGAAAACTGATTATTGATGGTTCCTCTCTGCTAGAACAGATAACTTCCCTTTTTCTTTGCATTTAAAATAAAAATATCTTTTGGAAAACTTTGCCGCCCATTATTAAAAGATTAGAAAACCCACTTCAGCATTTTTTTTTTTTATAAATATGAGAGGGGGTGAACAAATCAAGAGACAGCCAAAAAATCAATCAAAAACATAAACTCAAAATGATCACTTGATCTCAAAAACCTTCAAAACATTGAAGCAACTAATAGCTCGTTGAGCCACAAGAAACAAGTCAGCTATAAATTAGAATCTCTAACTCTAATTCAGTTTCAGAGAAATAGTCATTCAAAGCGAGATTTATCTAGTTACAAATTTGGTTCGGCTTAAGCCAAATTAAGGAGAGTACAGGTTTTTATCAAACATGAAAGCCTCAACAAATTTAGAGAGAGCCCTGATCAAGCAGAACAGGTACCACAGTGCAGTTCCAGTTCAGTGATCCTCAAATTCAGCCACTTCTACCCCTTCCGGACTGAAGAGGTCCCAATTCTGCCAGTGCAAAAAGCCTTCCGGGGCTTGAAATAGATTAAAGCTCTGCCAAACTCAAACGTTGGTATCAATTTACAACTGAAACTTGACAGTTGAAGATGTTGATAGTCCAGTCTAGCATAGATATACCCAGTCCAGCCCGAATCAGAAGCATTTATCCAGGTAGAAACTGAAGTCCAAGGGTTTTTTTTGTCTTTTTAGACTTGGTCTTTTTTTTTTTTTTGAGCTTTGTAAAAGGTAGTTCTGCCTAAAAATAATTCACTTTTTTATCATTTATTCTGGCCAGAACTACCAATTTTGTACTGTGAAAAATTGTGAAGTCCTCACCAGTCTGAGACAAGAAAATAACTTACTTGGGAGATACCCAAATTCACAATCGCTTGTCTAGAAATCAGTAACTTGGGGTGCAAGTTATCTATCTCTAAGAAGTCTACTAGGATTTTCATTGCTAGCAGTAGCACGCTCGCGCACAAAAGAAAGTTGACTCGTTGACCAGTCAATAGGTTTTCGAGACAATAGGGAACTTTACCCTACCATCATATGAACAAATATCAAACGAGTGAACAATTTGGCACACCCAGTGGGTCCTCTCAATATATATATTCCTAGAAAAATCCTCTAGTATATGAATATTGGAAGTTTTAGCTAGAATCCATGCTGTGCCATGGAAAGAGATCAAGCAGCTCTCCGAGAAGGACTTGAGTCATAAGAAAGTGATGCTAGGCAATCAGCCTAGGGCAGTCCTAGGAGTAGACGTTCCAGATCTGGATCCAAAAAGTTAAACTAGATACAAGAGGCTGTGTTTCGGCAAGAGGCCACAGCACAAAAGAGCTAGGATACTTTGAACAACATGACAACCATGATGCAATGGCAGGTCAATAGGCAGTTTAGGAAAGACCGTGAGGCTACTATTGCCAGAAATCCAAACCCAGATGTTGTGGTCCAGCAGCTAGACCTCCCTTATGGACCTCCACCAAGACTGGCATAGCCATACCAAGAGAACCCTTTTATCGCACAGATAGCTGGAATACCAGGACATGCAAAAATCCAAGCTGGACAGAGGGGATGAGCCCTTTCCATCCAATAACATGAGGCTCCAGTTCGTCCCAAAGGCCTTGCACAAGCCCCCCAGAATCAGCCAGAACCTCCACTTATTCCACAACCAGTGGCCCTATGTGATCAACCCTTGGCACTTCTACCTAAGCAACCAGCTATATTGCCCTACAGACCTAGAAGGATGGACCCCAATCCATTCCCTCCACTAGCAAAAGGCAGGATAGGCAAATGGGGAGTTAACCCATTTGCCAATAATGACAGGAACATACCAGGGGCAAACTGGAGGAACCATCCAGATTTCGAAGAAGAAGAATAACACAGGAAGAAAGCCCTACACAGACCATATAGGATGGAGCAAAGGATTGAACATAACTAGCCAGAACAAGGGCGAAATCTGCATTCTGTCAATGCTTTGAATGACATGGGGGCACTTCAGAGAATGATAAGAGAGATGATGGAACCTGAGGGAAGAAGAGGAGAAAGGCCCACCTACAGAAAGCCATATCCAGCCTATATTGATCAAATACCTCTACCCCCAGGTTTCAAGGTGCTAAACTTCACTTTTTTCAACGGAGAAGACACCCATGCTTCATCAGTTGAGCACATAGGCAGATTTTCTGTCTAGTGCATAGCCATAGAAAATAACCATCTGTTAAAGCAAAGGCTTTTTGGAAACTCTCTCTCCGGGCAAGCTTTCACCTGGTATACTAACTTACCAGCCAATTCTGTTCAAACCTGGGAACAAATGAAATTTTTTTTCCATGACTACTACTTCAGGATCCAGCCAGAAGTCACCATCAGTGATCTTGCTGTCCTCAAACAGAGTGAAGATGAGCCTGCTCAAGACTTCATAACCAGGTTCAGAAAGTTCAAAATGAAATGCGGAATCCCCATAGAAGAAAGGCACTTCATTCAAATGGCTCAAACCACCCTTAAAATCTCTTGAAGGAAGAGGTTTGATGGGATGTTTGGAGATCTGGCAGAACTGGCAGACAAAGCATCGAAATACGAGGAGCTGCTCAAGGAAGAACAACAAAAGAGAAACTCTTCTAAAAGCACATATTACAAAACCCCATCTTCTTCAGTACATCTGGTTAAGGTAGAATCAGAAGAAGACACAGAAGGCTCGGAAGAAAGAGAAATTGCAGTGGCAGAAATGGCAAAATTAAAACATCCCATTAGCTGCAAGGCTCTGACAAAGCCACCAAAGGACCATAAGCCACCACCATTCACAGGAGGGTTTGTCCCAAACAAACCAACACAAAACATGGTCTATTCCTTCGATCTAACCAAGGTGGATGCCTTGTTTGATGAGATGCTGCTACAGAAAGCAATAGATACACCCCACAGGTTGCCCAAGCCAGAAGAACTCAAGGGCAGACAATATTACAGATGGCACAACTCTTGGAACCATTCCACCAACAATTGCGTTGTTTTCATGGATGTCATACAAGAAGGAATAACAGCGGGAAATCTAAAACTGGCGGAGAAACCTCCCTCAGTAACAACATAACCTTTTCCCCAATCTCAAGTCAACATGGTCAACTTAAATTGGCTAGAACAGAGGAGAGGCAAACTAACAGCAGAAGCTAGCCCTAGCATAGGCAGAAGAGCCACGAGAGAAGCTAATCAAAGGCGAAAGGCAACTATTTCGGCTGGGGTAGTTCTGTGCAGCAAGTGCAAGTGTGAAAGTGAGATAGAAGTGACTCTGGATAGGAAAAATCAGCCTACACCTAGTGTTTTTGACAAGATTGGAACATCATACCAACATGGCCTAGTTCCGGCTCCACCTAAAGACAGAGCTAGACAGAAAGACTATCTGAGGCCTATCCAACGCAACAGAAGAATGACAGAGCAGCCAAAAAAGGAAATACTAATTAAAATGCCCGAAAATGACAGGCCCATGACAACTATCATAGAAGACAGGTGGTATTCTGTTGAAAAGAGCGGTATACCAACTCTGGAACTGACCAGAACACAGAAAAGAAGAGTTCAAAGGCAATACTACACCTTCCTCAATAACAGGGATAACACATAGGTACTCCCAAAGACCAATTTTGCAAGAATTGGAAAAAATCCAGAAGTACCTCCTCAAACAGAACAAACAACATGTCAGCCACAAGAGCTAACAAATACAGAATCTCCAGGCAGACCTTCCATCCATCTTGCCTCATCCTCAGTCAATCAGTTGAAACCTTCACAATCACAAGGTGAATCTGAACCTATTGCCGTAGAAGGACAAGAAGATTGGACTGAAGAATATGAAGAATAGTAGTTGGACTATGAACCATCTACAGACGACCAGATTGGACTCCTCGAAACAGGAGATCAAGAAGACTGGACAGAGGAATATGGGGAAAAGCAGATAGAGTATGATGGAGAACTGGAAGAAGAAACTGAGGCTTTCGGTGCAAAATTAGAAAGCTTGCTACAAGGTGATCTAGACATTAATATGGTGTTTATCCTGCCAGAAAAGTTCGGAGTGGAAAAAGGACAAGAAAGTACTTTGAAAGGAGACATACTCTCCCAGGAAAGTTTTAAGTGCAGATTGGCAGAAGTAGAGGAGGCGCTAGAACAGCAAACACCTACTGCCAAAACAGGCAGAACTGCCATGAAATTAGCCGCAAAACAGCTCTGTTTCTCCAAACCCACAAAGGAAATGGCCAATCACCTCAGACCTTTGTTCATAACAGCAAACTTTAGGGGTGTTCATATTCCTAAAGTGATGGTAGATGGAGGTGCAACCATTAATCTTCTGCCTCACAGGTTGCTAATCAAGATGGTAAAACAGAGAAGGATCTAATTTCAACACGCTTGACGATCACCAACTTTGCTAGGGGCATCACTAAGACTCATGGAATACTAGATGTTTATGTCATAGTAAGAACTAAGAAGCTGAAGATTGCATTTTTTGTGGTAGAGACCACTTCTACTACCTACAATGCACTACTTGGCAGAGATTGGATCCACCAAAGTCTATGTGTTCCTTTCACCCTACACTAACATTTGGCCCTCTAGCATGAAGAGGGTTTCATGGAAATAGTAGAGGCCGATCCACTGCCTATACTACCTTCTGCCATGTGTTTTGAGGCCAGGTATTATCATGATGATCTTGGTCCTTTCACCTTCTTTGGAGTCAACCAGAACGGCCGCCTCCATGGTGTCACGGCCCAGAGACTCATTGAAAATGGTCTAGCCAATTCTTTAGAGGACTGGAATAGACCTTTTGTTCTGAACATCAAGAACTCTGATGTTTAGTCCCAATCAACAAGAAAAGGATCGAACTACAATAATCCGATCCATTAGAAAAATATTGTTGATATATTAGGAAGAAAAGAGGCTCTCTATGCAGAATCCAGCCATCAATATGGCAGAATTCACCCATAAGAGCATTGAAGAACAGGAAGAAAGTTTATAGGAGGAAGTACTAGATTTTGCACCAGCAGCACTAGATGACTCTTTACCAAAAATGGAAGATCCATTACAGGACATAAACTTAGGGACATAAGAGAATCCAATACCCACTTTCATTAGTGCATTATTGAAAGAACCACTCAAGAGTGAAATCATTGTACTTTGCATGATTTAAGAGACTGTTTTGCTTGACATTATCATGAGATCCCTGGATTGGACAGAAAATTGGTAGAACACAAGTTGCCAATCAAAGAAGGCTACCTTCCAGTCAAGCAGGCCAGAAGAAGAATGTCTTTGAAAACAGAACTGAAAGTTAAAGAAGAAATAGAAAGACTGGTTAAGGCAGGATTCATCAGACCGGCCATTTATGCTGATTGGCTAGCCAATATTGTGCCAATTCTGAAAAGAAAAATAAGGGCAGTTAAGATCTGTGTGGATTATAGAAATCTAAATGAAGCATCCCAAAGACAAATATCCAATGCCTAAAGTAGACATGCTAGTGGATGAAGTTGCTCATAACCAAATGCTATCTTTCATGGATGGCAATGCAGGATATAATCAGATTATGGTGGCAGAAGAAGATATCCATAAGACAGCCTTCGTGTGTCCAAGACATATAGGTGCTTTTGAATACACTGTAATGCCTTTTAGCTTGAGAAATGCAGGAGCCACTTATCAAAGAGCATTGAATTTTGTTTTTCATAACATGCTAGGTCATTCTCTAGAAGTGTATATAGATGACTTGGTGATTAAGTCCCCAGAAAAGGGAGATCATGTATCAAATATGAAAAAGGCATTCCTAAGAATGAGACAACACAAGTTGAAAATGAATCCCAAGAAATGCGTTTTTGGAGTTCAGGCAGGAAAATTCTTAGGTTTCTTGTTCCACCAAAGAGGCATAGAGATTGATAAAAATAAGGAAAAATCCATCATGGAAGCCCTACCACCTTGAAACAAGAAAGAATTGTAGAGTCTCCTAGGAAAGATCAACTTTCTAAGAAGATTCGGAAAAATCCAGCCTTTCTCCTCCTTGTTAAGGTTGAAGCAAGAACAGACATTTAAATGGGAGGAACAACACCAACAGGCTTTTGAGGAAATCAAACACTACCTCTCAAATCCACTAGTTTTGTCCTCGCCAAAGAGAGGCAGACCACTCAAATTATATGTTTCTGCATTAGAAGTATCCATTGGGAGTTTGCTAGTTCAAAATAACAAGGAAGGGAAGGAACAGGCAGTCAATTATCTAAGCAGAACTCTGACAGAAGTAGAAAGGAAGTATTCTATACTTCACTGCTGTAAAACCTAGACACTACATGCTCCCATTCACTAACTACATCATTGCCAAGATAGACCTAATCAAATATATGTTAACAAGGCCAATGTTGAGAGGCAGAATTTTGGTAGGAGTCTCAGTCCCCTTTTTCCTTAGTTTCGGAGAAGGGGACTATTTTAATAAGTGGGTTTGTCATGGATTTTGAGGGGGAATCCGGGGCAGGTCCTGTCACCCGGTTGGATTGCTTATCCCTAGTCACTGGGTAATGTGTTGCTATCCCCGATTGGATTGTTTCCCCCGGTACATGATGATGATGTGTTGATTTTGGGTGAGTGTATATTTGTATTTATATGTATATGTATATGGGTATTTGTGTGGGTATATGTGTGGGTATATGTGTGGATTTATTTCCAAGTCGAGGGTTCTTGAGCATGTGGTATTGAGGGTACTCTACACATGTATGAATATTTGACATGGATTTCATATTTGACAATGGACTTATGGTACTTTGCAAAATATGCCTTCGATAGGGTATGGTTGCGGGAGAAAAAGGGATTCTTCTTAATTATGTATGAAAAGGATTTAAAGTTGAGAAATGATTTTTGGAGAAGTTTATGAGTTTGAAACGGCTTAAGTAAATGGGTTTTACTTTGAAGGTTTTCAGTTTATTATTTTACAATGTTCTCCAAGAAATTTAGATTACATTTAATATATGATTTTAATTATGGTTTCTTATGATATGAGTCTATTGAATTGAGGTATTTCAAGTTTCTTATATATATATATATGATTTTATTACACGGTATTATTTTCTAAAACGGAGGGGGTTATTTATGTTGAATATAATTTATGTTTAAAGCTTTGCTTTTTGTCTACTCACATTTTCTGTTTTGCATCGCCAGGTTCTAGATATCTGAGGTCGAGACCACCACGTCGAGGCATCATCATTGTTCACTCTGTAAGCTCACAATGTATGAACTTTACTTTAAATAGGCGAAGAGGTGGAGGAGTGAGGAACGTTGTAAACAAGATATGTAGTAAAAAGAGAATAAGTATATCAAATTTAAGGCCTTCTTCTCAAAACTTTGATTTCGTTTATTCTCAAGTATTTTTCAATATCAAATCAATTACACAATTAATTGAGATACTAAGTTATTCTTCTTCTTCTTCAGAAGTGGCAAGAGAGAGATATTGTGAGAACCTCTTAGCGCCTGATCTCAGTGCAGCTTCTTCACTTCTGAGGCACTTAAAAAAGATATAATAAAAAATAGAATTTTAAAGAGGGGACGGGAACTCTTTGACAAAAGGGTGTTTTCCTGTGTTTTTTTGGTGTGAAACGTGTTTTCACTAGTAAACCCTTGCTTTTATTGAAACATTGAGTCCAAATTTCTAAACTCTTGGTCAAAGCAACCGACTTGTTTAATTTGGCAAGAGGCCCCGACAGAGCTTCGTTCACTAATGCAATGTGGCATGATTGACCCATTAATACAAGCTCAGCGCAACAACTATCACTAATACACCATTCCTTAATTATTGTAACGACTATTTCTTTTCCACACCCGTCATGAAGCTTGGTTTGACATTCCTCTAGGAACTTAAAATTTGATGGGGCGGGTGCTAGGGTTGCAAGTCCTGGCAAAGTCATCATTGTTGCAATCACGAAAATCAAGATTGCAGAAGTTTGATAACAGGTGAAACTTGCCTTTTTTTCTTTTTCTTTTTTTTTCTAAAAATACACTTTGTTACCAATGAAGCTATAGAATGGTGGAGAATCTATAACAAGTTTGTCTTTTTATAAGTCTAGCGTTAATGATGATGTGAAACGCATTTACAATGAAGAACATATTTAGTAGGATAACTCCAAACTAAATGGTAGATTAATTCAATCTCATTCATTTTAGATATTAATGATTTGCACATGCGTTTTATTGATTTATGAATTAATTAATTTATAATTTTTTTTAAAAGTTAAAAATTATCGTTGTCGATTCTTGTGCAACTAAAGAGTAACTCAAGTTTGAATTATACATAAAGCTATTGCTTAAATGAAAATATTTAATTAGAAAGCATCTATATTTGACTAAATACCATTGGAAATTAAATTGTGAAGTCTTATTGTATACAAAAACTTAAATTTATTGTTTTCTGGTACATAAGCTAATTGCAATTGAGTGCTGGTTTTATTATTCAACTTGAACAAGTCATACAAATTTGTTCACCCTGAGAATAAAAGAAAATGAATTTGAGAAAAGTAATGGGTAATTATTATTTCATATTTACGTAAGATAGCTTATATATATAGACACGCACACACACGCGCACATATAGAGTAGCACTGAATCGCTAAACCAATTGGTAAAATAATATGGCGCTAACCAATCGTTTGGAACAACGCCACAATGTAAACTCATGATTTGAACTATTCATTTTTAGAACCTCATATAAGGATTATGCTTGATTTTTAGACGGATTAAGGTGTTTGACGCACTCTTATTAGTGGTACGACAAAAGAAAAATTCAAGTTTTAATTATATATCAAGATATTGGATAAACGAAAATTATTTAACTGTAAAACCTCTATATTTTATTGAGAACCTACAGAATTTATGTTACTTTATAAATTGTGAAGCCTCATTTTACTCAAAAGCAAAACTTAAGCGGACAAACTTCACACCAACAACTACTATAGTCCACATCACCACCATTTGCAAGATAACATAGTTATAAGTAGAAATATATTATAGTTATAAGTAAAAAATAATATAATTCATAATATATGATATAGTGTTTCCTATAACTTCTAAGAACTAAAAATCACAATATTTAAATATGATCTAGAATTATTTATTTGTTGGAGAGCCTTGGCTTTTGTAACTAAATTGAAGATAAATATGAAAGTGATTTCATCCATTAAAACATACATGTAACACTAATCAATAAATTTAGGCGATGAGGTGGAGGAGTGAGGAACGTTGTAAACAAGATATGTAGTAAAAAGAGAATAAATATATAGAATTTAAGGCATCCGTCTCAAAACTTTGATTTCATTTATTCTCAAATATTTTTTTAATATCAAATCAATTACATAATTAACTTAAAGATGAAATATTATTTTGAAATAGGAGAAGTGGCAGGAGATAGAATTTGTGAGAACTCAAAACATGGATTCCAAATTTCTGTACTCTTGGTCAAAGCATCCGACTTGTTTAATATGGAAAGAGGACCCGAAAGAGCTTTGTTCACTAATGCAAAATGGCATGATTGACCCATTGATATAAGCTCCATGCAACAACTATCACTAATAGACCATTCCTTAATTATTGTAACGACTATTTCTTTTCCACACCCGACATGAAGCCTTGATTTGCATTCCTCTAGGAACTTAAAATTTGATAGGGAGGGTGCTAGGGTTGCAAGTCCTTACAAAATCATCATTGTTGCAATCACAAAAATCAAGATTGCAGAAGTTTGATAACCAGTGAACCCTGCCATTTTTTAATTTTTTAAAAATATACTTTGTTGCCAACGAAGCTACAGAATAGTGGAGAATCTAGAACAAGTTTGTCTTTTTATAAGTCTAGTGTTATTGATGATGTGAAATGCATTTACAGTGAAGAACATATTTGGTAGTATAACTCCAAACTAAACAGTAGATTAATTCAATCTCATTCATTTTAGATTTTAATGGTTTGCACACGCGTTTTATGGGTTATGAATTAATTCATTTAGATTTAAAAAAATAAGTTTAAAAAATATCGTCGTCGGTTCTTGTGCAACTAAAGAATAACTCAAGCTTGAATTATATATGAAGCTTTTGGTTAAATAAAAATATTTAATTGGAAAGCATCTATATTTGACTTAAACCCTTTGGAAATTTTGTTACTTTATAAATTGTGAAGTCTCATTTTACACAAAAACTTATATTTATTATTTTCTGGTACATAAGTTAATCTCAATTGAGTGCTAGTTCTATTATTCAACATGAACAGGTCTTAGAAATTTGTTCACCTTGAGAATAAAAGAAAATGAATTTGAGAAAAGTTGTGATATCCCGTTCCTAAATTAATATTCAATTATTAAATTATTCAAGTAAAAGACAATTTTAACCCAGGAGTATTTTAATGGGTTTAAAGTTGACTTTTTGTTCGAGAAAGAATTTGAGAATTTGAGTAGTACCGTTGCGTAAAGTGCGGCAATACAAGTTCGTAAACACGTAGTGGGCTCAAATCGGAGTTATAACGAAAAAGTTACGATCAATGGAAGTGCAATGACACATCCGTAAATATTTCGAAGTCATATTTTTTTATAAAAAAAACCTGGTCTCTCTCTCTCTCACGCGTCTCTCCGTTTTCTCTCTCCTCCTCCCCTATCCCTCTCCTCTCTCACATAGCCGGCCACTATTTTTGCCGGCAACTTCCTCTTTTGGCCACCTCCGGCCACAAGACCAGTACCAAAATAACTAGCCTAGCGTCCTCTCTCCGACCCACATTTTCTCTACCACAATCGCCCTCTTGTGCCATCAGAAATAGCTCAAAACCCGTCGAGTTTCTACGAAACTCTTCGTCTTCATTTCCGACGATTCCAACCACCCAATTTGTCAATCCAACTATGCTTTCTCATCCTTTCAATATGACTTAGTTGATGGTTGGGTTGGTTATGATTGATTTTGAAGTTGAGAAGCTCGATTATGATCTAAGTTTTGGCCAGTTTTCAGCTCGAATTTCAGGCAAGTTTCGGCCACTCTTTGGCCGTGGCCCAAGAAAAAAAGTTGTTCCACTAGTTGTCCTGATCACGTAGGTATAGGTATTGTTGGGTATTTTGAGCCACTCATGCATTGCCGGCGCATGGGCCAAGTTTGAGTGACCTCTTTGGTCCTAAAATGATCCTCGTGTCGTCCTGAGCACGACGGTGTGCTTAGATTCGAATTTGGTTATCGTTTGACAGTCGAACAGATTTTTACATATTAAGCGATATCCGGGTTCGATATGTTCGGACCGTTGGATTGACTCCATTTCCAAATATGTTGATTTAGAAACCTCTAGGATTGTGTAGCAACTCACAGATCGAGAATCAGAGTCCCAGATGCTCCGATTCAATGATTTAAAGATGACGTAAAATAGTGATCGTCCGATCGTGCCATCGTGAGCGCTCCAACCACTTGATCTGGACCAAACTTGCAAAACCTGTGTAGTGAACTTTGTTGAATCTGTAGGAACTTTTGGATTATTAATCGGAGGTCGTGGACCCCATGGGGGGACTGGGTGGACCAATATTAGAATTTAATCGTATTTTTAATCTAAGGTCTTTTCAAACCATTCCAACTATCAAACCTATTGAAAATGGGCCTAGGAACTTTCTTAAGTTATGCACATGCACTTTAAGGTCGGGAGTCAGGGTTTTGATTAAATATTTGTGGTTGAGTTATTTTATTAATTAAATATTTTAATCGCTTAAATAGGTACTCAAGCTCCACCAAACCCGCAGGAAAGACCCTCGAAGGGTCAGGCGAGCTCGGACGCACAGTGAGTGGACATTTATTTTATAAATGAATTTTATGCAGTAAAAGTTTTATTAATTGATCATGAATGAATTATTTATGGTTTTTTATATTTCCAAGCATACAGTTTGAATTCAAATGCTTTTATAAAATTTTGTTATGATAAAATATGAATGGCTTGGAAAGTAGAAAAGAAAATGGTAACAGGGTTCAAGGATTGAGTGAGAAATGGTATTATAATTTTTCAAATAAGGTTTTTAAACCACCATAGGTACCCAAAATGTTGCTTTCGAATAAACTGTTGCCTTCGGATATAATGATGTCCACGGACATCCTAGTTGCCTTCAGTTGAGTCAGCGCGCGTTTGACAGTTTCCCCAAGAGTCCTAGAGATACCCAGACCATGAGGAACGAGGAATGCGGCTCAGGTTGACCAAGTGTCTCCTAAGTTCCGCAAGGAATGCAGCTCGGGTTAACTTTGTGTTTTCGAGTTCTGCGAGGAGGTGCCGCTTATGTGACACTTGAAATTGACAGTATAATGTGAAAAATAAATAGAAAAATCATGGAATTGACAGATTTATGAAGGGTATACCTAGGTGGAAAGGAATTATTATTTTTCAATGCTTTCAAATAGTTTTGATAAATTGATTGAATGTATGAATGGTTATATGAATATAAATATGCATACTTGATTTTTGTACGAATATAGAACATGGATTAAATGAGTTTTCAAATGGTTTTTAACAATGGGGTTAGTATGTTGACATTATATTTTGTAAAACTTTCTTTTGTCCACTCATTCTTTTAATGTTTTGGACCTGCAGGCAGTAATCGAGTACCGGAGCACCACCACTGGGCATTCCTCACCCACCACTCGTCCACTTCCTTTGTGTAGGATATCCTACTGTAACCATACTATTTTTGTAAATTAAATTATTCAGTAGGCTTTGATATTGCCCTAGGATTTCTGTAAGGCCTGAGGCCACATAGATTTGTTGTTGGATTGTGTGTGCTCTAACATCGTGCACCCTGAACGCTTGTGAATATAAGAATTGTATGTTGTACATGTGTAAATTATTGGGAAACGAGCAATTTACAGGGAAGACTGCTAATTTTTCGGTAGAAGTTAAACCTTATTAGAATTTTTGAGTTTTAGTTTAAGGGCAATTTGGTCAAATGTGTCCAACACCTGATGAAGGAAACATGCATCTAATACTTAGGAAATGAACTTTAGCCACAACCTATACAACAAAAACATTCTAAATGGCGGATTCATTTTTTTTATATTAGTTGAGCTAAACCTTTTTCATTTTAAACCTAGTATCTTAGCTTAATCTCTTTGAACCCAAATAGAAAAAGGAAAAAGGGAATATAACTTTACCCTTGATGACCTTTTCTTGATTTCTCAAGAATGAACACATTTGTTGGAAAGGCCATTTGTTTCTCTTGATTTTGACTCCTTCACCTTAGATCTTTACCCTTGATGACCTTTTCTTGATTTCTCAAGAATAAACACCTTTGTTGGAAAGGCCTTTTGTTTCTTTAAGGCTCCAATATTGGAGTCCTCTACCTCACCATACCAAATGCTCCTAGAGATGAAGAGAAGGCAATCAAGAAGTATGGATGCTAGTCTACTTCTTGATTGGACCAATTTTTGGTTTATGGAAGATGAGATACAAAGATGATCACTCATCAACCAAAGTAGGAAACTAAAAACCCTAGCTAGGTTTTCTCCAACACTTAACTTATATAGGACAACACTTAACTTATTGGGTGGGTATTGGGGCTCCATTTGGTCCATGGGTCATGTCATCTTATGTCACTTATCCCTTGGGCCCAATAGCTTTTTGGGCTATTTTGTCCATTTCCTTTTAAATCATATTTAAAAGCCTAATTCAATATTTCTATATGTCAATATTAATTCCATAATTAATCTTTTAATTATAATTTAATTATTAAATTATAATTATAGTCTTACTTAATTGACCCGGTCGAACTATTTGACTTTGGTCAATTGCTCCGGTCAACATGTTCACTTTTGATCGTTGACTTTGACATTTGATTATCAACCATTGACTTGTGTCTCCTCATTTCGTTTCTCTTCATTTGTACCTCTAATCACATTCTTTGGGTGTGTAGATCCGTAGGTTTCCTTTAGCAAGGTAGTGGGTTGACTCAACTCCTCAGAGATGATATATGAATTAAATTATACAATTAAATTCTTACTATGAATAAAAGTTAATTGAAACCTTTTAGGACATCCACAAACCATAGTTGTCGCCTAGCAGTAAGTCACAGTTATCTGAGCTAAATGAGACGTTGTGAAAAAACCTATTCAAATTGGAATGACCGTGCAATTGAATCCTTCTCTAATGTCAATAATCCTTATTCACATTATTATATCATGGAATCCGATTGTTAATATCCTAATGTGAATCATTCCTTTTATACGATTATCCTAGTAAGATTTGAAGACTTCTTCTTTCAAGTCAAATCCACTACTCTGCGCAAAGATTTGACCAATCATATCTTAGAGTATTCTCACTCATTTACTTAGAGTAGAGATTCATTATCGTACATTCATTTGCTTCCATGACTCCATTGAGAATCCTGATGAGCACCTTTAAGCTATGCCTAATTCAAGATGACTGTATAGTGCCCTCAAAGATTAACAACATAGCCACAAAACATCTATGATGCCTCAGGTCTAAGGATTAGTTTGCACCATTGCAATTTATGAGTTCTAGCTTAACATGTGAGTAAAGACTTCCATGTTATAACTCATGTGTTGGATCATGTTCAATGTACTTGTTCTTCTATAAGCATCTACATACATATTGATGTGTCTCCACACTTAATGACTTGAGACTTTGCCATTCCCTACATATAGAGACGATATTGGTCTTTGCAGTATATTGACCCCCAATCAATATTCCTATGGCCAGGAACATATTCAGAATTTAGGGACGATGAGAAGTCTCCATGTATGTAATCTCATTACATAACTCTCATATCCACTTGTGTATTCCTTGGACTATGGTTGTTCTACATATTGAAAGATAATATATGATGATTTAATGTATCAAACAACATTTCTTGCCCATTGATAACATATTATGTCTTTTATCAAAGATGTCCTTAACTCTAACTATTATCTAATTAGTGGGGATTGGTAGGAGAATTGGTAGACCTCATATGCATCTCCAACCATAATACACATAATTTAGGCTCAACACAACAAAAACCCTAAGAAACACACAAACCCTAAAATCACACCCAAGAACTAAGTAGCTGCCGCTACCACATGATCTGCCATCACCGCCAATAGAGGAAGGTCCTATGAGAACCGACAAAGGAGATATGAAGAGTGTGGATTCGAGGAAGCAAGCCACCACCATGCATCAAGATCAAACGATCTATGGATTGGTCTAAATTAACCATAAAACTACAGACCCTACTCCTCCAGAGCAAAAACTCATATCTGAGGATGGGTTGTAGGAGATGAACAACATCAACAAACCAGGAGACAACCAAGAAAATCCTATGGAAAAGGAAGGGGTTTAGGGTTAAAGAGTTCATGGGAGGGGAAGATAAAATGGGTTGAAGGGAGGTAGGTGGATGAGAGGAAAAGAGGGAGAGAGGTGAAATGGCTGTAGAGGAGTGGGAGAGAAGAGATTGAGGAGATCTGGTCCAACAACAAGAAAAAGTTAGTAGAAAAGCACACCAAAATAAAAGACAGAAAAGGGAAGTAAAAGCCACACCAGAGGGTGGCAAAGGAGCCACACCAAAAGGTGGGGAGAGGCCACACAAGAGGTGGTAGAGAAGCCACCCCGAGGGGTGGCGGCACAGCCAGAAGTTTAGAAGAGGAAGATGGGAAGGAAATAAATTCTAGAGAGAAAAGGGAACCTCTTTCTCTAAAGTTCTCTAACTTCACTCCACTGTGGTAAGTGCACTCTTAGGAATGCAATTCTAGACTTATGGGTATGAACTTCCTATGTAGAAGGGAAGTTCATACCATTTTGCTCAGATTGGGAATTTTTTCCCCCCACCTGGGAAAGCATTATTGCAAATTTTTATGACTAACTTACCCCTATTCTATTTTAAAATACCATATTTTACCCTTACAAAAACTCCTCATATCTCTTTCTTTTTTTTAATTGTTTATTTGTGTTAACCTATGCTTTCTCTTCTCTCAAATGTTCAAGGCAAGGCAGCAAGGGGCATACGACTTCCTCAGAAAAGATTTCTCTTAAACCATCATTCCAAAATTCACAAAGGGATCAGAGCTTTTGTTGCTTGATTACAATTTTTCACATTACTTTTGCTGCTTGATTAGTAGAGATGTCAAACGGACCGGATTGACCTGAGCACAGCCCGATTAAGTAAGGCCAAGCACGACACGACCCCTATCTTTGGGCAAACCGAGACAAGGTAATTAGGCCCAATGGACTGGGCCAGGCCATAGAACATTGCAGGTCGTGCCAGGCCGAAACCCAATGAGTCGTCTCATTTAAAGCCCACTTATTTCTAAAATTCAAGTGTATTTCTTTTCTCTAATAATATGTCTTAAAATTTAATGTTTTCTTTCTAGATAAAATAATGATTTTAATTTTCAAGTGTCAATTTTAAAATTCAAACAATAATCTAGTCATTTTCTATTTAAATGTACTATATAAAGTTATTGGCCTCTTTTTTCAACAAATCATAAATCTTGTTTGCATATACATAATTGTAAAAAAGATAAAAGATTTAAATGAAGTTTTTGAAAAAATTACAACAATAAAAAAATGCAATACATAAGTCAAATTTGGTGTGGGCCCATCTCGGCCCTTTTAGTGGCCCAGTATGAGCACGGCCCAAACTCATATAGGCTAGAACCGTGGACTTGTGTCAAAATTGATGATTTTCATAAATGGGCAAGCAAGGCACGACCCTTTATTAAACGGACCGACTTTAAATGGGTCGGGCCAACACGGCCCATTTGACACCTCTATTGATTAAGAATGTATATAATTAAATGAATTTGTATATATATATATATAGCGCTTTTATTAAGGAATTCTTCAAATAAACTTATTTAAAGGACAGTCTTATAGGGCCCACTCCACATTATATTTTACTAAACTAAACTGTCTATTTTATAGATATTCATTCAAAAATCATCTCTATAAAAAATCACTTAAATTCAATATGCAGATGTGATGTTTTAAACAGTTTTCTTGCATCCAACTACATGTTTAGATAACTCACAACATACATTAAATAAAGGCAGTTGTACCTTGGAAGCCCAAAACAAAGACAAGTGTACAATGGAAAACCAAAACAAAGGCAGCTGCTAATGAATTGGTTGGGTAGAGTAATAGAAGTGGCGGAACATGTGTTTATACGTCCTATGATACAATGAATGATGTGAAAGTTCTTGCGTTGATTTGTTAGCAAAAAATTAAAGAAAACAACATATCCTGACATTAAAAATGCTACAGACGTTCGCATTAGAAAACTATATAATTCCTTCTTTAATCTTCTTTTATGGATAGGACCACTGGGGCTTGTCCTTCGTTCACTATTTATGCATTCAATTTCTACATGCTTCCTCCTCCTGCATGCTTCAGGGATTTGGTCACAACAAGCAAGGCATTGATAGCTAAAGTTTATTACACATAAGTATTGATTTTTTTTGGGGTCCACCCTTGCAAGGAATACTGTTCTACTGCTCATAATCTCATTATAGTCCTCGTGATCAATTTGTTCCAAGTTTCTCTTCATCTGGCCACATGATTGGAGCTTTTGTTTTTGTGTTTTTGCTTTTGCATGTCTTTTAAGTAGAAAAAGATTGTTAAAATATTAACCCCCACCCGCCTGTGGTGTAAAATGAATGGATATTTTTGGGAGCAAAAATTACTTCTCAAGAAATTAATCCACGCACACCTTAAATTTGGGGAAGTGGAGCTACAATCAAGAAACATGTTTTATTTTCTCTCCATAATCACACAACAATGAAATCATGGAATTACAAGATTCACATTAGATTATTTTTGGTATATCTATATATATAAAGCAAAAGGCAGAGAATGGTGAAACATTCAAAATACCAGAAAATGCCCTTGATTAATGCAAACATTAAGAATTAAAATTATTAATTAAATGAGGATAATATGGTAAATTCACAATTTTTCATCTATATATATAAAGCAAAAGACAGAGAATGGTGAAACATTCAAAATACCAGAAAATGCCCTTAGTTAATGCAAACATTAAGAATTAAAATTATTAATTAAATGAGGATAATATGGTAAATTCACAATTTTTCATATTAAAAAAATTAAAATTAAAAGAAAATTCAGATAATGGATCCTATTTTTATGGAACACAACTATTCATTATCTTTTTTAATTCTAAAATAAATTTAAATTTTAAAAAAAAAAACCTCTCGCAGGCGCAGAAGCGCGTGCAGAGAGGCTAGTAAATTATAATACACAAAAGATATATATATATATATATAATATTTTAAGGTGAATCTATATATATAAAGCAAAAGACAGAGAATGGTGAAACATTCAAAATACCAGAAAATGCCCTTTGTTAATTCAAACATTAAGAATTGAAATTATTAATTAAATGAGGATAATATCATAAATTCACATTTTTTAATATTAAAAAAATTAAAATTAAAAACAAAATAAGATAATAGGTCCTACTTTTATGGAACATAACTACTCTGTTATTTTTTCTTAATTCTAAATAAATAAATAAAATAAAAAAAACCAATTGGCACATGCATGAGCATGTGTCAAGGGGCTAGTTTACCTTAAAATAAATAATATATTAGGTTTTTTGTCTACAAATTAACCATAAAACTTCTTAATCACTCTTCTACTCTCCCTTAATCTTCTAGGTTAAGTTATGATATTTGCACTTAAAACTCCTAATTTTTTTCTTCTTGTTTTCTCTATCTTTCTTCTTTGTTTAACTTAAGCTTTGTGAATTTTTGTTCCCTTCCTTTTTATTGGGATTTATGAATTTTTTTTGTATTTCTTCTCTATGTATGTTTGAATATAAATTATTAACTCGAGTCTTTAATAGTGTAGATGATGAGATGAATATTTATGACAATTATGATTGTAATGAATTGATTAATCAATATGAAATGATATTATGAAGTGGGCTAAACTGAGTAGTTAGTATCGTATTAACTTATTAATAGGTTAGCGCTTTAGTGCTCATATTCGAATTATTTTTCAAAAAAAAAGATTGTGAAGTGTGAAGGGCCCCCTCTATTGTGAAATCCTGACTCCACCACTGCCCAAAGGAGGAAAAGAGGGCAATATTATTCTAAACTCTACTGCAATCTTTTGAACTCTTACAAACTTGAGCGTCAACGTATTTTCTTGCGAGTACCCCTTCCTCCCTCATTGGTGGCAAGTGAAGACGGTGTCCTACTTCTCAACATTGATTACAAGACTACTTGTTGGAGGACTCAAAATTTTATGCTTCAACAATTTTATAACTGAAAAAAATATTGAATTGATCTTTCTTTTGGTTGGAATGTTCCTTCACATATAGGATGCATATCCTAAAATTCTGACAATAGTAAATCTATATGAAGCGATGGTTTCGCTGATGCCTGTTTAACAAGCCAATTTCCTAGACTTGAAGCTTATCTCTAATAACAAAGGCATATGCCTCTTGTTAGTCCAAAACTATGTCATGTCGTCATTAGGATATATGGAATAAAGTTCTAAATCGACTAAAGGTCAAGTGATGAGAAGGAATCGAAATTTTGTAGCTCTATAACACAAACTTGTCTCAATTCATGATTAGGAAAAGTGAGCTTGACTTAGAGACCATGTATGTATTCATAGGTTAGACGTATTATTTACGCATCATTCAACTTGTAGTGATGAGCAAACTCCCTCAACTTGCCTAGAAATGTTGGGAGACCTCTAATTATTGGCACAAAGCCTAATTGTGTTGATTTTGAGTGAACTTTTAGTTGGCATGAAGCCCTAATTATTGGTACAAATCCTTTTCTGATTTTTGGCACAAAGCCTTCTGAGTTTGAATATGATAAGAACTAGTATAATAATCAGAGAGACTCCTATTTCTTGCTCAATTGCTTGGTTGCTATTTTGCTTGCTACTGGGAGAAATATAGAATTGAGGATGAATCTTACCATTCACTATGTCTGCATAGATGGAATGAGTTTCCAGTGGGCTGTGTCAAGTGAAGTCATGAAGTTTTTGGCAATGCTGTCAATCTAGTTTGGAATGTTGGATACAGCATCTGTGATTTTGCTGTTGCACAGACGTAAAGGCTATCTTCACTGAAATTTTGCTCCAACATCAAACGTAAGGGCGAAAAAAGAAAAATGAAAAAACATGAGGAGAGTGAAATCTGTTTGGTTTATTTTGATTTATCGAGCAAAGACCAAAGAAGCAACCCCGATCCACAACCGATCTAAAAGAAACATCATACAATTATATCCAATTTCAGAAGGATCATTGAATGGCTCAACTAGAAAAATGACGACAAGACACATACCAAATACTGGTCAAAGTTGGGAGCCTAGAATACACATTTTTAGCAAAGTCATTTCTAGGAGTTCCCAAGTTCTTTGGTGTGCTTTTTTTTTTTTTGGGTTGTAAAGGGTTCCCCAATTCTTTGGTAAATGATCCGACAAAAAGGTGTGCATTTCCTAGACGACACTTGTTTAAGTATCAGAATAAGGTCTCAAACAAACCAATTTCATAGGAACAATCAGGCACAGAACACCAAAGGCAGTGAGTTACATTCAACGAACATAAATTATCCATGTTCTCGTTTCTCCCCGAGCCACCCACTTCAAGAGTCAACGATATGCTCATCATCTGACACACTAGCAAGTCTACCAGGCATTCCTCCTGGTCGAAAGGCCACTCCCCAAACTTGGTCAGTGTGGTCGAGCCACCCACTTCAAGAGTAGTCATATAACGATATGCTCTTGTCATCTGACACACTAGCAAGTCTACCAGGCATTCCTCCTGGTCGGAAGGCCACTCCCCAAACTTGGTCAGTGTGGTTGCTCATTGTCTGCACAGCTCCCCTCATGTTGATATCCCACAGCCTCACAGTTCTATCACTTGAGCCCGTTGCAAGAGCCGCCCCATCTGTGCTCACATCCACACTCAGAACCCAGCTCGCATGTCCTGACATGGCCCCAACCAATGTTTTCCCCTCAGCATCATACATGTGCACATGGGTGTCATCTGAGCCCGTGAAAAGTAACCGTGGCTCAACTGGAGAAAACACAAGAGACCTCACGGGCATGAAGTGGCCTTCCAGATGGTGCAGGAACTTGCCACGATCCGCGTCAAAAACAGAAACAGTTCCATCCATCGATCCACAAGCTATGCGTCTACCATCAGGACTCCAGGCAACTGATAGCACAAACTTCTTGCTGCTGCTTTTATCCGTGGGCTTGGTTCCTTCTGGGCGAGGAATTGACAATGTGGCAAAGAGATTCCATGTGGTGGTGTCCCAAATTTTGACTGATGCACTTCCCCCACCCGCCACAGCTAGCATGGTACCCTGATCAAGTGCCAAAAGTCAGCATCAACTTGAATATAACCAAAGGGGTGGCTTCAAAACTTCAAATGGTTCTAGTTTGAAACACATATCAGTCAGAGATCAGATGTCCCCGAAGGGACCACAGTATCAGATACAAAATAAGAGAGATTCAACAGACACCGTCTTGAATTTTAGACACTGAGTATCAATGTTCACTTGAAGCATTCCATTTATTCAAATTTGGTCCACTTGAAACATCACTTTAACAATTAAGAACTAACATAATACCAACTTTTGGCATGTCTGATATTACTAGTAAGGCAACAAGGAAAATACAACTTTCAGAAAGTAACATCTCAACCAGATCTGTAATTCAAATCCCATGGCTAGTTTCAGAAAAATTACTCAAGCCAAAAAGAAATCAAGCAAACTTGTATGCATAGATATATAAACAAGTAAAGCAACACCACATATTCAACTTGCAACAAAACAGTAAATTAATTTAACAAGCTCAAAAAGGACCCAAAAATAAATATCTAAGAAAAATTTGAAAATTGCAAAGGTACCTGAGGATTGAAGCGTAATTGCCAGACTTCAGAGGGGGGGGCTTCGAGACTAGCGATGGTGTTGTTGGAGTCGACATCGAAAACCCTAACAAAGCTGTCGAGTGAAGCCGAGGCAGCAATATGGCCAGAGGGGTGAGCTGCCACTGAAGCGACACCGAGGCAGTGGCCGGTCATCTTGCCCTGGTTGACTAGCTCGTCTGGCTGCCACAGCCTCACGGTCTCGTCCAGTGATCCGGTTAACAACAAAGCAGGTCGGGTCTCCGTTGACGGGACCCATGTCACCGCCCATACTGACTCCTCATGCGCGTCCTCGATTGATTTCAACCCTGCAAGCTTCATTGATAATTGGTTTGCTGAAACAACCCTAGTGTGCTTAATTCTTCAGTCCTCACTCCCCAATTTTCAGATCAGATTTTTATTTAGTTGTAACTGCATGCAAGCCCAATGATTAATCAGGGAGTCTGATAACACAATCATCAAATCTAGCATGCTGAGAAGTACACTGGAAAGCCAGCGACTTTCTAGCATGCTGATGGAAATAGCTAGAGGCACTCTATTGAGTACAATGTAAGAAGTTATCCATATAATAAATCATCTTGGACAGAAACAGTGCATGAATGATGAAAAACACAATTTGATATACAAGTGCATTCCATAGTCCATGACAGGAAGATTCATATTTGTCACAGATAAACATTCAAGCACTAATAAGTTATAAGTTGCAAAGTCCAAACAAGATTGGCTAAAAAAAAAAGGTCCAAACAAGATTCTACATTTAAATATTGAATAATATCAAGCTGATGGTCTCAAATGTTTATATGCTTTCCAGAGGAAGATCTCACTAGCTCAAGGTCATTCCTCAAACCCTCTCCCGAAGCATCTGCAATACCAACAAATATTGTCTCAGAGTTGGGAAGTAGCTAAACTATTAGACGCATCATGTTAATTTAGCTGGTTTTAGTTCTGAATAAGTGAAAATGGGGAGTAAAAAGTCCGGACTTGCCACACCCCAAAGTACCTGTTTCACAAAATTAGAATTTTACTTGAGAACCAATTTATCCCAGAATTGTTTTGTTCATGATCTGTGCGAAACCATTCATCTTTACTTGCTTACAGATCAAATAGAAAACAACAAGGGCAAAAGTTGGAAGCTTGCACTATGGTTTGCAATTTCTTGTGGCTAAACAAGCCCTCCCTTATTGTGGTTAAAATAATTCAGAAACCACATTTCTCAGAGCATCCAAATCCATTCATAACAAATTATAGCATACTAAGCGATCATTAGCTTCAAAACAAAAATTCGTAGGCAGCTATTATCTAATTAACAAAAATTCTAACTTCACAAACTAAGTAAATTATATACCCAAATCAACAACAATTCCAACCACACAACAACTTATTAAATTATAATGTACCCAACCCATATAACAACAGCAGCTTATTAAAAGACAGAAGAACCCAAATCAACAACAATTCCAACCACACAACAACTTATTAAATTATATACCCAACCCATATAACAACAGCAGCTTATTAAAAGAAAGAAGAAGGAAACCTTGAGCTGCGTAAGAAACCCCAACCAAATGAATCTGAGTGGCGACGGCGATGGTGCGACGGCGCTGGTGAGTTCTCCTTCTTCCTTCTTCTTCTTCTTCTGTTTTGGTTGGCGTCTGAATGATACCCAAAAGACCTAGCCTCTCGACATAGGCAGTCTTCTGAAATTCTAAGCTTTTACTTTACATTTAAACCCCAAATATTTAATAACCTTCAAAATCACCCTCAAAATTTTCAAATATTTTCGTTTTTACCCCCTGACGTATTGGTGCTGTATCGTGACGGTATCGAAGTCGTATCGTAAAGTCAGCAGGTCATAAAAGTCTACAATACGCCACATGGCGTATCGGATACATATGAGGGCCATATCAGTGCCTTATCATATTGGCGCCGTATCCGATACTCGCATACCCCAAAAACCAGCGTATCAGTGCAACAGAGCGGCTATACAACACAAATGTTACATGGTACTATGATGAATAAGTACTTGGGCCAACAACACCTTACCTCTGGGGCGTTCAAAAAATTTTCATTCTTAACGGTCTCTACGTAAAAATCTATGCATGTTGCAAAACCTTCTACAAATTCAAATCACCCCACAGCTTAGTTGCGGCATGAATGTACCATATGGCGGCACATCCCATTTCAGCTCATACATCGTCAAATAAGAAATCTAAATACGCATACAACAGGGCACAGTCATATCAGATAAATTAAAAGGATTAACAAAAGGTTTGGCAAAAGCACCAAACTTTATTAAAACCCCATCAAAACCCAGAAGATAAAAACAGATATTCAATCAAAGCAATCATGAGAGAGAATACAGACAGAAAAACTGGAAGAGGAACTTACCTATGAATTGCAGGAACTGAGAAGCAAAACTGTAATGAATTTTCCTCTCCAATGGTTGAACTCGCTCAGGCACCACACCTACGCATTTATATACACACAAATATTAGTGACCCAAAACCGCATTCTCACATTGCATCAAACACCAAGTGAGCACTTAGCAACTGATGCAAAAAACAGAGGCTGGCATAGCTCAAAACGGTATAGAGTATTGAAAAACATATTTTCAGACTCTAAGAAAACAAACAAACGACATTACCAGAAATAGGGCTTAGAAAGGCTTTTTATCACAAAACATCCTTGACGTTTGCGAAATAATCAGATTGCATCCTTAAGTTTTTTTGTATCACTCATGGTCCATAACGTTATTATGGGTGCTCTTAAATAGTCCCTCCGTTAAAAAAACTGTTAAGTCCTTATTTTATGAGGGATATAATCATCAAATCAATCCCTTTTGACCTCTTCAATGCCTTAGACCCATTTGCCACCAATTTAGAACCATGTCCCTCCATTTTTTGTTGGAATTRGCGGGCAACTAAAGYTGCAATTCATTTTCACATGGAATTGRCGGGCAACTAAAGCATTGAAAATGGAAAGGAACAAATTGGACTATAAACAACACACGTTGAACAAATTGAATAAACTAAACTATCAACCACTATGAACAAATTAAACCAACTGCATACATCAAAAACCACTTCCATATATAAAAAATCACATTCAATTACATCATCAACCACATTCAGTTCCATCACATTAACCCCTACATGACTTCCATCAAAAATCACTTCCATACATACAAAAATCCTAGACCACTTCCATCAAAAACCACTTTCAGTTCCATCACTTTAACCCCTAGAAAGCTTCCATCAAAAAATAATATCATACATCAAAAACCTTAGACCACTTCCAATTACAGTTCCATAAAACAACATCTCAAACTCTCGATGGCCTTCCTTTCTTTGCTGGAGACTTTAATTTCCTTCTTTGGACAGCTTGCTGGGATGAAGAATTGTGTGCAATAGGAGGTTGTGATGCCACTTGAGGTGCTGGAGAGGGTTGTGAAAACCTGACAACTGCTAGAGAAGGTTGTGAAATACTTGTTCCTGCTGGAGCATTAGAGTTTGACCTTGATTGCTGCATTTTCCTCCCTCCTCTTGCCACCTAGACAACAATTAAAGTCAAACTATAATACAATAATTAGAACCATTTTAATCACAATACAATGATTTTGTAAAACCTTAAGTTTTGGTTTCCTTTGTCTAGGTTTAGGGACCACTTGGGCACTTGGAGGCTGCAAAGCATATGAAGAATTTTGTAATTAATCAATAAGAAAATGAAAAATATAATTCCTTGAAGTAAGAATATAATATACCTGTTGACTTGTTAATTTGCCACATGTTTTCTTATTATGGCCAGCTTGGCCACATTTGCTGCAACTAAATTTGTCATGAACCCACTTAGATAGTTTGTTTCCTTTGGTTGCAGCTAGTRGATCACCTTGCTCCCTAGCCCTTTTCTTTCTTGGCCTCCCAGTTTGCTTCTTAAATAGAGGAGGCAACAATGGGTGAGGACCAGTGCTTAGCCACTGATCCATACTAGGCATTGGAGAAATAATAGGGTTATAGCACTTAAGATAAGCTTCCCTTTTGTAGCACTCATCTACATATGAGTAAGGGTCATGCTTCCTTCTAAGAATGCAACTGATCGCATGTGGACATGGGAGCCCACAAAGATCCCATCTCCTACATGAGCATGTTTTTATTGCAAGATCTACTGCAAATTGCCCCCCATGCATATTTGTGACTTGATACTTCATATCCCCAGACAAAGTAGGAAAACAATAACCAGCCTCCAGCTTGTTCTTCTCCATAATTTGTTCAATCCTTGGACCAACATGCCTTTTCCACTTCCAAGCTACAACCCACCTGTTTGCCATCCTCACCATGAGATTTGTCCTTATACCCTCAAGCATTGACAGAATTGGCTTGTCCCTTGCCTTTAATATTGAAGAATTGAAAGCCTCACAAAGATTATTCAGCAAAATATCACACTTATACTGGGTTCTAAAGTGTGATCTACTCCAATGAACTGCAGACTTTGGGTGCAACCACTTCCAAGCAACTTCACTCTCTTGCTTCATCCTCTCCATATGGCATTGCCACCAAGGGATTGTTGTTGCCCTAGCTGCATCCCACATAATTTGTTTTAATGTCAGGCCACTATGTGAAATCTTGAAATTGTTGTAAAAACGACGGACACAATGCCTATGTTCTGCATTGGGAAGTAAATCACCAAGGACAAGTCCTAAACCCTTTTGTTTATCTGAAATGAAAGCATAACCATGTCCATTTTCAATGGCTAAGTCCGCAATCAGATTTCTTATAAACCACTCCCATGTTTCTTTATTCTCTATCTCTACAACAGCGTAAGCAAGCGGGAACATTCCATTGTTCCCATCGATCCCCACTACTGTCAATAACTGACCAGGATGTGGTCCCTTAATGAAACACCCATCCATACCAATTATGGGCCTACAACCTTGCAAAAATCCAGTCTTGCATGCTTCCAAACAAATATACAACGTATGAAACCTTCTTTGATCACCATCCATCTCAGTTTTAAGCAAAACTGTGCTTCCTGGATTTGCCCTCTTCAATTCCTCACAGTAATCGTGCAGCTTGTGGAATTGCTCAACAAAACTACCTTTGTTTAAATTCCTTGCCTTCAACTTAGCTCTATATATTTGTTGCATACTCGGCTCCAAGCCAAAATCTCTTTGAATTGCAGCTGTAAATCCAGGAACTGACCAATCCGGATCAGCCCTTAACTGACTTGCATACCTTTGAGCAAAAAAAGTAGAATTCAGCCAATAATTTCTCTGATCCCTTGAACACTCATGCTCCAAATTCAAGGTTTTGATGACCATTGTTGGTGAGTCATCAATTCTCGAAGCAAATATCACAAAAAGGCAGCCCACCTCTCATGCAGCCCTTACTCTTTGTTTGTCATCCTTTTTAAACCATATGTTCTTCCCTACCATGCAAGTATAGTGTTGCACGGCCTCTTTAAATACTGTTTTGTTGGCAAAGTGCATGCCAATATCAAAGGTTGGATTTTTTAGCATAGCTTCTCTCCTCCATTGTCTGAAGTTTGGAACATTTATTTTCCTCCTATTGCTGGTGACTTCACGATTCTCATCACACTCGTCATCACTGTCTTGTTTGCTATGAAGATCTTCTGAATTCTGGACATCATTTGAAATCTCCCCTGCATAACCCATTTCTTCAGGCTCTTCTTCAATTGGATTGTCAATGCACTCCTCAAACATTGTATCATCAATCTCCACCTCTTCTGCATCTGTATCTTGCTCATAGTCACTATCTATGAACTCCGTATCATCTTCTTCGCCACTCTCTTCATTTTCACTAGCAATCCCAGCTCTTTCCCTTTCTTCCTGCATATTAACTTCTCCATTTTTTGTGCCATTCCCATCTTGTCCCTCATTTTGCCCTTCATATTCCCTTTTCTGACCTTCAGCTTCTTTGTAGGTGCCACTTGCTGTTTCACTTAGTAAATCCCCATGCTGACCTTGCCATGACAACTTATAAAGTGGCACATCAAATGAAACAACATATAGATGGATAATTTTGCTGTTAGGCCTTTCTGCAACCATCTGCAACACATTTTCATCATTACCTATTAATTTGTAATCCTTATCACGAGGCAACTTGTAGTAAAAACATATGTTCTCCCCAGTATAACCTATTTCTTTTGCAATCCTAACTAGCTCAATCCACGATAATTTATCTCCATCTATATTGTCAAGAAACACAACCTCCCCTCCACAATATTCATCCCCTTTTTCGACAGCTACTTGCATCAGTGTACCTCCATAGTGAATCTCAAGAGTAAGCTTGTCAGGATCTGCCAGAACAAACACTTAATTAATCCTAAGAATTGAAGTCTATTTTTTTTCCTTCATTACCTATTTCAAAGTTTTTCTATAATAAATACATACACCAACCGCATGAAAACAAACCATATATGACAAACCACAACCACACACTGACAACAACCAAAGTACCAAAGCAACAAAACAATAAACAAACTCCCATATTTGAATATGACATAAACTAGTCAAATATGGACCACACCCAAAGCATAAAGCCACAGGTTAAAGCGTAAAAATCCTCATAAGAACCAAATAGTCAAATACGACTCAAACTAGTCAAATATGAACACTTTGCTTTTTCATTCTTCAAAAGATTCTTACCTTTATACGTTGGAGCCTTTCCTCCTTTTCGATAGGTTTCATTTGCCTCATCCATCTTCTCTCAATCGCTTTTACAGATGAACTTTACCGCCCAATTTCCCAGAAATAAGGGTAGAAATAGGTCTGATGATGTTGACGATGACCTCGAGGAAACATATTTGAAGCGTGAGAGGGAAAAGGGATCTGACGATTTTATCCCTCATAAATTTGGGGATTTAACCATTTTTTTAACGGAGGGACCATTTAAGAGCACTCATATTAACGTTAGGGACCACGAGTGATACAAAAAAACCTTAAAGATGCAATCTGATAGTTTTGCAAACGTCAGAGACGTTTTGTGATAAAAAGCCGGCTTAGAAATTAGAAATAAGATACCAAAACAAAAAGGTGAGCCCTTACCTGCACACTGAGTAAGTGGGTTTCACGAATTCCTCTATTTCTTTTGTGCAGCCATTTTGTGGGTTGGTTTGTAGTGAAGGTCTATGAATAGGAGGCCTAGCGGCTTCTCCAGATCTCCTTTGCTTTGCAGAGCACGGTGGTTCTGCACGTTTATATTTTTCTTTTATTCTTTTTTTTTTCCTTTTTTTTTTTTTGGGTTTTACAATAATAATAGCCATTCTTAATATTTCTGGTTAGGATCCAAACCCTCATTAACGTCATGTTTACTAATCCGTAATTGAATTAGGAGGAATTGAATTGAGAATGAGTTGGATTGAGGAGAATTAGATTTCAAATTCTTATTGAAGTTGTTTACTAAGGCTCAGTTTGGGATTGCTGTCACTTTTAAAAAAAGTTGATTCTACTGTGCTTTGAAAATAATTAGCTGTAAAGTAAAACAACTCCATGTTTGATAAACAATATTTTTAAAGTGTTGTTAGTACAAAAAGCAGTGTCAAAACCGTTTGGCAAATTTTAATATAAAATTGTTGTAACTGTAAATAATGACTAAAATAGACAGGATGTTAAAAGTGTTATGTACTAATCATGTGGGTGGTAGTGGTAGTGATGGAGTGAAGGTGGTGGTGGTGATGAAGGTGGAGTTGGTTGTTGTGGTAGTGGTGGTAGTGGGGATGGCGGTTGTGGAGGTGGTGGTTGTGGAGGTGGTGGTGGTGGTGGTGGTGGTGGTGGTGGTGTTGGTTGTGGAGGTGGTGGTGGATGTGGAGGTTTTGGAGGAGGTGGTGGTTGTGGTGGTGGTGGTGGTGGCGGTGGCTGTGGCAGTGGTTGTGGAGATAGTGAATGTGGTGGTGCAAGCAGTGAAGTTGGATGTGAAAGTGGAGGTGGTGTCCAAGAGCCTGCTTTTAAAAGCTGCTGTCAAAAGGCCACTATTTTTAAAATAATCAAGATATTTTAATTTTACCAAACACATTAAACTGCTTAACTTTAAAGGGAAGCAAGTTTTTAGCCAAAAGGGGCATTTATTTGGAGTTCTAGTACAAGATGCTTGACCTTTAGCACTTAAGAGCACATCAAGCATAGTTGCAAGCTTATGCGTTTGTTTATTTTTATAGGAAACTGTTATTGGGATTCTAAAAAGTCATCACGCGCTCATCCCTTTAGAGTGCCAATAACAACTCCCTTATTTATGTTACAATTAGAATATGACTAATCTAATTGAGTTTTATGTAGTTATTCTCGATCATCCACCTAAGACCCCAGTGATCGTATTGACACTTGTAAGCCCAATATGCCCATCCAAAAGTGGCACGCCCATAAACATCTATTTGGGCTTTTGCAAATCTCTGGTAGTCTTCTATTGACGCTCCATTTATCGCCCATTCTGCAACCCATTCTCCTGTACAATATATTCTCATCAAAACCTACCATACACTGATATAACATGTTTTAATTTGAATGATATGAAAATCACAATGAGTACAAATTGCTCAAGATGAAAATGTTCATGAAGAGACTTACATGTCATTAGAGGCATTATACAAGGATATCTTATCCCTTTCTTAATTTTTTATGCATCGAACCTTTTATCCGTCATTTGAAATCTTTGTCTATAGACTACAAATCTAAAATAGGTATTTTTATTTCCCATAACGGTGTAAGGATTAATAGTGAGTGGTGACTTACCAACAAATATTTAATGAATTTGCAACGTATTTTTTGTAAGAAGGTAAGAGGGGAAGGTAGTTAGCATTCATTCAACAATGAAATAAAAATAATGCCAGTGATGCCCAAGATCAATTCATTATTTACTAGTTCTTAATTTAATAGTGAGTACTGACTTACCAACAAAAGTGAGGGGTCCATTGGAAGTGGTCACAGCATCGAGATCAGAAGCTCGTTGGTTGTAGATGAAATCCACATTTTGTTGCACACTGAAGCTGTTGAACATGTCCGAGTACAGGCTATAGAAATGCACGTCTATCGCTACGCGATCGAGGCCTCCGGCAAATGAGAGAAGCTCCTTTGCATCTGCAGGTCCCAATCTGTTTGATAAGATCACATAAGCGCTTGAAGTGTGCTTCCGTACAGCTTCATAACCAGCTTTGTAATAATTTTTTAGGCTGTCTAGATTGACGCCAGGTGCCATAGGCTCATTCATTAACTCAACTGCTGCAAGAGCTGGATGATTAGCATATCTGCTCAGAAAAAAAGTCAGATTAGTTGTTAAGTTGGTATCAGTTCTACGTAATTCTATAAGCCAAGTCTTGTAGTGTGGGCTTGTAATAAAGCAGGGAATTAAATTGATTGTTGTGTGATGAAGACTAAGCGCACCCTAAGCCGGCACCCCGCCCCCTATGAGTGGTTAGCAAAATAAATAAATTCCATAAACATAAGTGGGTGAGGTTAATCTTATATTTGTTTAGTAAAGAATTGAATGTTCGTTAAGTATTAAACCTTGATGCTAAGAAATCTATGACTGCCACAGTGTCTTGTATGTTGGAATCTCCCCATTCCTGGTAGCCATCTCTTGTTGCACTGTGGTCATTGGCGTTTTGGGACCCTTCAACTGCATGAAGATCTACAATTACCTTCAGCCCATTGTTTCTGCATACATGTTGTGTTCAGAGAGAGTGAAACAGCAATAATACCAATTTGAAGTAATTTTTCTCTCTCTGTTTTATGTGTAATATAACTTTATAACAAGTTGCAACTTGCAACTACCCTTACTGTGCCCATGTGAAAGCATTGTCCAGGGCTTGCAAGGAGCCTCCAACAAAAGGCTTAGGTGGTGTTGGATCTTTTGCAATCCACCATCCAACTGGGATCCTCACCGCATTCAAGCCGTTCGATGATAAGAACCTGAAATCGTCTTCGGTGATGTAACTGTTCCAGTGATCCTGTCAAGCATAAATTCAATTTGATTACTTCTGATTTACTCCATGAAACCAATACTGTTTTGTTTTTTCTTGTTGAAAATCATATGAATCTTACCTGCAGGACTTGAGGAGCCTTATCTGGACCATAACCATTTGTGATTTGGTATTCACCTCTTAAGGTCTTGTCACTTAATATTGTCATTATGAAGACAGATGGATTATCATCTTCCCAACCTGAGCCTCCATAATCTGCAGTCAATTGTGTCTCTGATGTTGCCTAATTACAACGAAAAGTATGATTTTCATGAGAGGGACTTCTTGGTCACTTTTCCCTAATGTATATATGTGACAAATAAATTGAACTTTGGTGCTTAATGCTACCAGAGGAAACAATCACCTGCAGAAATAAACCATTGGATGCTTGAATGCGAACTCTATTTTGATCACCATCATTCCTTACAATCCGAAATGTTTCGGTGCTTCCAGGTGAATCTGAAACTGCAATTAGGCCGGTTCCCTGGTCTTGGTTGGGCAATCCCACAAACTGCTTGTTGAACACTCTCAAATTGAAAGATGATTCATCAATTCTCCACAACTGCATTACACAAGAAAAAAACCTATGGAGTGAAATTTACTTATTTAGTTTTTGGTAAATAATGATGTTCAATTTTTATCTGGCTTTTGGTAGTGCTGCATTAATGTTGGCTTGAAGAGCATACCCTGAAAGTTTCCCAACCAGAGGCCGAATCACGGTTGACAACAACAACAGAACCACTGCCACCCCCATTTTCTGGTGCAATATACTTCTGCAGCTTTGTGGACTTGAATTGAACTTGTGTTCCATCCTGCAAATGATTTCAAAATAAAAAACTTTGAACTACATTTTTTCGGAAGGGAATAGTTCCGATTATTTGTGGTTTTAGTAGAGAAAAACAAAACTGTAAAACAAAATCACACCCAAAAAAAAAAAAAATGCTTATTTGTGATGAATGCAGTAGCTCTAAGAAAAATAAAACTATACCAAAAGGTCATTGTTGGGAATGCCATCATAGAGAGAAGGTTTCATCCAACCCTCTGTAACAAGCCAATTCCCAAGATTCACAGCTTTGAATGGCAAATTGAAGTCTTGTGCTAAGGAAAGAGGAACAACACATGAGATCAGGTACAAAGCCAGAAGATGGTACATCTTAAAGTAAAAATATGCCATCTTTCAATTTTTCAATCTCTCAATGAGAAATGAATGAAAAGGGCCTCAGGTACATTACATATTATATAGAAACAACAATTTGACAAAAGTCAAACTTTCACAATGAACCATTCCTTACGTTGAATGATTATATGAATTTACACTTCATTGTCTTTACTGATAAATTAGCATTGCTCCAAGTTCAACACGTTAAGGAGGAACTATACATGGCATTAGTGGCCTGCCGACCAGCAGTGGGAAGACTTACTGTTCTGTTTTAATTCCAATTAGTAATTTGGAACCTTTGAATTTCTAGTTCGAATTGGTGCATATGGTTAAGTAGGTATGTAATTAATTTTTTGTTTATTACAAGTGATAGTCTAAACTAGAGAGAGAGGGGGGGTGTTGTGTGGGTGTGGGGTGGTCTACAAGTCAATGCCCTAGGCTAGACCCGACTATGTAGGTATGTAATTATAAGAAGCAATTGTTGGCACCTCAAAATAGTCACACTGCAAAAAGTAATAATCAAGGATGAAAATATCATTGATACAGATATTATCGGGCCTTCAATTTATATTGATGTCGTTTTAGATATTGATGTCAATTTAGGTATTGAATAAAATCGACAAAAAAGACAGATATTTGCTTCAAAAACACGGAATTTTGAAGTGAAACGTTCATAGATATTAAGCACATTATCAATGAAAGCATTGACTAAATAAAATTCAAAATATACTAAGTATAAGATATGCATATGATGAAATATACGTGTATATAATGTGTGATGAAAATCCTGAATACAATTAGACTTAACACAACAAAAACAACATTATTCAAACATAACCCAACCCAACAGATTAATACATAACCCAACATTATATTACAAGAGTTAGACTTAATGATAAAAATGAGAGATAGAAGATTATGTGAAAAATAAAATCAAACACACAAGAAATCGAGCAACCAGAGAGAGGAGAGGAAGAGTCAACGATAGTCGAAGTGATTTAGGAGAGAAGAAAGGAGAAGCTACTAAGTATTAGAGCTTGGTTTTTTTAAATAATAAAAAAACTCCTGACCAAAACAACGTCGTTTTGAACCATACTTAAAAAACAAAAACAAAAAAGAAGCCTTAGTCTTTACTCCACGCCACGCCACGCCACGCCACAAAAACCTGCAATCAAAAGCAAATTTCGTACAATAGCATTTCAAGTTCAGCCGCATAGAGGATTTAATCCTTGAGTTGAATTTTGAAACTAGAAGATTTCTCTTTGCTTTATGTAGACCCATAAGGTGAACTCACGCCACTTTGCTTTTTTTCTTTTTTCTTTTTTTTTAATAATAAAAAAAAATTTCTTTTTTTATGGTTCTGTTTTCTTCTAGGGGTTTTTTTATTTTTAATAATCTTCAGTTTTTCTGTTCTTTTCTTTTTTATAATTCTTTTTTTTTTTTTTTGCTGATTTGGCTCTCTATATATTCGATTAATCAATAGCAAACTCGAAGAGACTGCGCAACGTACAACTTGAGGTATGCATTTTGATTTGTTTATTGAATTGATACTTTGATATGCATTTCGATTAGATTAAGTGATATTGATTTTCGTAAAATTAAATGATGATTTAATTTGAATTTTAGTAGACTAATTATGGAAGACCTAAGACCCTTATTTATTTCAATTATACAATTATGGAACGGTGCTGTTTTTGGTGAAGAAACGGGTCTAATGTCCAATAGAAGAACTAAACAATGAAACGGTACTTTAAGAGAAAGTATCTAAATCTTCATTTGAATAATTCTAGTAGTTCAAATCCTCCTTCAAATAATTCAGGTAGCCTTTTAAAATTGCCTCTCTCCTGAAAAAATCATTGATCCGTCACTGATATCGGGTTGACCCGTTAATTTCCCGTGCTAGTTTTAAGTCGTGTAACGGGTAGTATCAAAAATTACCACCCCTCCCTCTAAGTCTAACTATATATGGGCGGCTAATGTATATCCCTATTTAAGTCGTATAGTACGCTGGTGGCGTTGGTTCTTGGCAAACCAAAGAACACGTTGTTTTGAAGTTGTTGAATTAATGTTATTCTCTCTCTTTTTTTCTTCATTGAATGTTTGAATATTGTCTAGATTTTTCCCAACAGATAACTTAGGGAAGAATATGGTAGATTCGCAAAGACTAAGAGCTCGGTGGATGCAAGATCTCAATTGGAAGGGGGACTATGGCACCATATATAACAAATAAAAAATAAAAAAGAACCAATGTGATGCAGGAGTGCTGGGTAAAATAGAATTCTCCATAGCGATAATTAGGGCGAATATATGAATGTGCTCCATTACCTACAGTAACCTTCTTTTCCTTTTTCTTTTTCTTTTGTTCGAAACAACCGTTATGCTTTTTAAATCACATGTTCTAAACTCAACTAATTTTCTGTTAAATGATCATCCCATCCTAAGCACCGGACCCAAAATTGAATTTTGAGACCGAATGTGACTTTTTCCCAACCAAATTTTAGAAAAACAAATTATTCCCAAATGGATTTAGAGATATCATCACCAATCTTTCTGTCTATTCTTTTTGGCCTGAACGCGTTGACTTTTCCGTTCTTTTTTTTTGTCTTTCCCTTGGCTGCTTGCTTGACTTCTTTTATACAGTCGCTCCTGTCCGTGACAATTTTAACTGAAGCTATGGCTTCCTTTGCGCGCGCTATATCCACTCGCATATGAAAACACTGTATAATTAACCAACCTACGTTACCTCTGTTAAACTCTGCAACTCATGTGCGAGAGAAGAATCTACTAGCCTATGATATCGACAAGACGCGGTAACTGGTTGAGGTAAAAAGCGGTTCTTTTACTGATTCACGCAGTTATCGAGAATTTACCCTTTGTTTGTCTGAGAAAGAAGAGCAAAAGCAATCAGTGGGTGGGTCAGCTCTCTCTCTCGTCTGCAGTCTGTGAAATGTTGACAGCACATTCTAAGATTACCATTTGGAGAGGAGCCTACGGACCTAAATGCAACATGTAGTTACTGCTCATTCTGATATTCAATAAATCATAGGCTCTACTCTTGTGGATATTCAAATGTCTTTTATCTGTGTGTGTTTGTTGAGATGACTGCCTAAATTTGATTTGTTAGCTAGGTATAGAGAAGTGAAGAATGTTCATATGATCGATCATGTGTTGAAGCATGATGAATGAATACATTTAAGAAATTAATTAGTAGAAGCTAGGCAAAGATGCTGGCTTACATGTCATCCATGAACTTTGCAAGTAGGGTACTGACTTGACTTGCGAAAGAAAATATGTGATTTTTGTGTGAAATAATTAAGATATGTGATGGATCATGATGGTTAAAGATGATTTTCAAGTGCCTATAATGAGTATTTTCTTTTCTTTTTTACCAAAAAATAGTGAGATAATGGATTCAAACTTGAGTGCGAAAGGTAGATCTTGGTTCGATTTGGACACTACTACAAAAAAGCAAAAAGACGACGGTAAATCACCGTCGTGTATTTGGTTTTTCAATGGTCGTGGAATCCACCGTCATCTTTTCCCTCATAAACCACGACGCTAAATAACCGTCGTTGTTAAACAATACAACGTCATCAAAAAATACAAAACGACGTCTTTGTACTGCAAAAAGATCTAAAAAAAGCAATCGAGGATGATAATAGACGACCAATTCTCTAAAAAGACCGTCGTTAAAAAGGGAAAATATGACACATATTAAGAGAACAAGGCCGCAAGATAGACATACAACGACGACAATAAAAATACGCCGACGTTAAATATAATTTTCACGACAATAAAAAATATGACGTCTTTAAATACATTAGAAGACGACGTTATTGATACCTACTACGTCGCACATATAAACACAACCGTCGTACAATTAATTTTCCACTTCGATTTTTTGATAAAAGATGACGTGGAAATAGTTGTCAGTGTCATTATTTACGACGTATGTGTTTCTATAGTAGACGTTGAAAAACTAAACAACGTCAGTTACAAATATATGAGAGTCGTATTAAAAAATTTATACGTCCTATTTTCAGAAACAAACAACGACCATAAATATTAGACGTTGTTAAATACAACAACGTCGGAAAACAATAAAAACAGACGTGTTTAGTCTGCTAAAGTTCTACAACGTCTCTTATTTACAAAAAACCGTCGTGAAATAAATTTTCCACTTCGATTTTATCTAAAAAAGATGACGTGGAAATAGTTGTCAGTGTCATTATTTACGACGTATACATTTATATAGTCGACGTTGTATTTATATGTATTCATTACTCACGACGCACTTAATAATATAGACGACGTTGAACGTCTAAACAACGTCGGTTCCAAATAAATGAGAGCCGTATTACAGAACATATAGACGGCGTAGATTATGATGGGAGCCGTATTACAAATAACGTCGTTTAATTGTTATTAGACGGCGGTTATAATGAATTTCCGTCGGAATTAATTTCGTTCCTCTTCGTTTATAAAAGAACTTGCGACGTGGAAAATGTATGATGACGTCGTATTTTTTAACGTTCAGATTACATATCTCGTTTTTTAGACGTCGGTATTATGGGATTGGAGTCGTGTTATTTTGAATTACATGGCGGTTCTTTATCCTTCACCGACGTGATATCCTGAATAATTGCTTCACAATAGCGTCGTGGTTCTTCATTGTTACGTTGCTTTAAGACGTCGGTAAATATGCTGAATAACTGATTCACAATAACGTCGTGTTTTATTTGAACGTAGAAAGTGAAGAAATCACATTACAATATATTACAAAATTAATGTCATACACTGCCAATTACATAAGCATCATTCAATCCATATATCTTCACACCCATCTCGAATATTTTGACCGCCTAACTCACCTACCAGTTCATCAAATGTGTCAACATTTGGCATCCCTCTAGTAAATGGCTCACACTCAATTATCACATCACCTAATACTTCATCACCAATAACATCATTATATTCTCTACTAGGCATTGATAACACTACCGACCAACCACGATGCATCGGGTCGTCAACAAAAAATATTTGTTTGACTTGAGAAGCCAAAACAAATTGGTCATTCCTATGTCCAATTTTACTCAAATCTACAAGGGTAAATCCAAGTTCGTCGACTACAAGACCAGAACTATCTATCCAATCACACCTAAAGACTGGGATTGTAAACTTTTGGTAGTCAAGGTCCCAAATTTCTTGAATGACACCATAGAAACCCATATTTGAGAGAATTGGGTTTTTATCCTTGGCACTAGCAACTTGCATGGTATGTGCAAGTAAATAAACTCCACTATTTTGAGTTGTCCGCACATCATCTTGTGCCTTGATATTGAATTTAATACCTTTAATAAGATAGCTCCTATATAATGGCACTGACATGTTTGGACCAGCTGCTAGCCACCTTAAATTTTCTGATACGCCATGATTGTCTTCCTCAACTTCACTTTGAACCTACAAATTAATCATATCTTAATTCATCCTAACATATAAATAAGAAGAAAATTAAAAGAGAAATACGTTATTCAACAACATATACCTTGAAGCGTAGCCATTGAATGAAAGTGCTATTGTGCTTATCCTGCAGCCACTTTGTTCTCTTTCTAAATTTTGGATAAGCAGTCTTGATGTGGATCATATGTTGCCTACATGACACGAAAAATTCAAGCATTACGGTCCCAAATATATAAGATAAACATAAGAAATAATTTTAAATGGAAACTTAAAGAATAAAACTCATACGTACTCGATATAAGGTAGGACTTCCTCCGTATTCTCCAAGACATATAGATGTGCTTGATTCAACAGGTCCTGATCAACTACGCTCACTGTGCAACCTGATAATGGCTTTGAAACTCCCATCTTTTGGCTTGAAGGCACTCCAACTGTACTAACATCAGATAAATGCTGAGTACAAAACTCTACCGCTTCTTCAGCTATATACCGCTCAGCAATGCAACCTTCGGGACGAGTACGATTCTGAACATACCCCTTCAGCACTTTCATATATCTTTCAAACGGATACATCCACCTAAAATATACTGGCCCACATAGACGAACTTCTCTGACAAGATGTACTACTAGATGAACCATGATATCAAAGAATGAAG
This sequence comes from Prunus persica, assembly GCF_000346465.2. Taxonomy (NCBI): domain Eukaryota; kingdom Viridiplantae; phylum Streptophyta; class Magnoliopsida; order Rosales; family Rosaceae; genus Prunus; species Prunus persica. The sequence goes on from NC_034014.1 coordinate 18,777,853, forward strand.
GGGGAAAGTACTTCTCAAGCAAACACAGAGTAACTACTACATCTTCTTCCAACTTATCTAGCTTGGAAACATCAACAGTCTTTGCACATATAGCATTGAAGAAGAAGCACAAACGAGTTATTGCATACCTTGCAGGCTTCTCCAAAACAGAACGAATTGCCACAGGGAGCAATTGTTGCATTAAGGTATGACAATCATGTGATTTAAGGCCAAGAAGTCTTGAATCTTGTACAGATACAAGATTTTTAATATTTGAAGAATAACCTTCAGGGACCTTCATACCATAGAAAGAATTGCAAACCTCTCTCTTCTCTGCTCTTGACAAATTCCAAGGCCCAGGAGGCAAACGAGTACGTCTTTCTCCATACTCGGGTTGCAAATCAGTTTTGACCCCCATGTTCAATAAATCTAATCGAGCAGCAATCCCATCTTTATTTTTTCCAGGGATCTCCAGCAATGTACCAATGATACTATCGCAAACATTCTTCTCAATGTGCATAACATCTAGGGCATGCCTCACAGGAAGGTATTTCCAATACTCGAGATCAAAGAATATTGATTTCTTCTTCCAACAAACTCTGTCACCATTTTCAACCATATGCAGCACTTCTTCTCCGGTTAATGGCTCTGGAGGTATGCCATATTCAGGTTTCCCATTAAAAGCTGCACGTTGCCTCCTATATGGATGATTGATTGGTAACCATTTTCTATGCCCAATGTAACAAATTTTGTGGCCATTTTTCAACCTGTGACTAGGTGTATCATCGCCGCATATTGGACAAGCTTTATATCCTTTAACAACACAACCAGATAAGTTTCCATAGGCGGGGAAATCATTAATTGTCCACATTAATGCAGCTCTGAGTGTAAAGTATTCTCCATTATGTGCATCATACACTCCTCTAATCCCAACCCACAAGGATTTTAAATCATCAATCAAAGGCTCCAAGTAGACGTCTATATCATTTCCGGGTTGTTTAGGACCGGAAATCAATAAGGTTAACATCATGAACTTTCGTTTCATGCACAGCCATGGAGGGAGATTATATGTAACTAAGATAACCGGCCAACAACTATATCTGCTACTTAGAGAACTGTGGGGATTGAATCCATCAGATGAAAGAGCCAATCTCAAGTTTCTCGGCTCATTACCAAACTCAGGCCATTTATCATCAAGAAGTTTCCAAGACGGGGAATCCGCCGGATGAGACATCTGACCGTCAATTGATTTTCTAGCAACATGCCACCAAGTCAAACTCTTAGCTGTCTCATGTGATTGAAACATCCTTTTAAACCTTGGAATTGGGGGAAAATACCACACCACCTTCGCTGGCACACCCTCTTTCAAGATTGCATCTTTGCCTTCCTTCCACCTTGAGATACCACAAGTAGGACAATTAGTTGAATCCTCATACTCCTTCCTATACAAGATGCAATCATTGGGGCATGCGTGCATTTTCTCATAACTCAGCCCCAATGCACACAAAGTCTTTTTAGCCTCATACATGGAGGTTGGTATTGTATTTCCTTCTGGAAGCAAATCGCCTTGAAGTATCAATAATTCTGTAAAACAGACATCACTCATCCCATGTTTTGCCTTCAAATTATACAACTTCACTAATGCCGATAACTTCGTGTACTTTCTACAACCAGGGTACACTGGTTGATCTCCATCCCCAATCACATTGGCAAACTCATACGGATCCGAACCAAAATCACCAAAATCATTATCATCCATATCAATTTCTTCAGACACAAAACTGTACCTACTATGGCCATCATCTTCTTCAACATTTCTGCTAGCATTAGTAGTTGCTTCCCAAGGTTCTCCGTGAAATGTCCAATTCTTATAGCTTTGGTCAATTCCATTAAAGTATAAGTGATCCCTTATAATTCCAACCCCAAACAACTTCAAATTAACACATTTAACACATGGACAACGGATATGTGTTGTAGTTAGAAGATTTTCTACAGCAAAGTTCAAAAATGCTTCCACCCCAAACTCATATGCCTTCGATCTTCTATCCGAGTGCATCCATGACTTATCCATCTCCGACACTATAACCTATTATCTATAATAAAGTGAAAATACAGGCAATGACCATCACTATAGCAGATTATACAATGATCTAATCGCAAGTAATAAACAACAGAGACGACGGGTTTTAATCAAAAACAGACGTATTTGGCATATATAGACGACGGATTTTCAACAGACGTCGTCTATTATACGTAATACAAACGACGGTTTATGAAAAAACCGTCGTGTATAAGTAATACAACGACGGTAGTTTAAAAACACCGTCGTGTAATCGTCGTCGTACGCCTTAAAATTCGTCGTGTCTCAGTTTATTTTCAAGAACACAAAACCCATTAAGAACACAACATATATATGAAACCAAGCAAGAAACCAACATATACATGAAACCAAGCATGAAAACAATAAATCCATTCCCAATTCAACATAACATAGGGTGATTAAAAGATACGACAAAATTAAATCCATTCCCAATTCAACATAACAGATAATGTAATCCATGAACCCATTAAACAGAAAATCCATGAACCCATACCTATAAGCATTGGTGCACTTTGCACCTTCTCCAGAGCGGAAAATGACAAGATCAAATAAAGGTGTCCTTTTGCTGGAAATCATTTGGAAGTTGGTGATGTGTCTTTTTGTGTTGATTTCCAGCAAAAGTACACCTTTATTTGATCTTGTCATGAACCCATTAAACAGAAAATCCATGAACCCATACCTATAAGCACATTATTAACAGATCGCAAACGCATATACCTAAAACCCTTTAACAAAACAACCTAATA